>NW_021620449.1:845654-912334 GCF_004785775.1 Grammomys surdaster | reverse complement strand
GCATATGTGAGTGTATGTAAGTATGCATGAATCGTATATGCATATGTAAGTGTATGTAAGTATGCATGAATACTTGTTGAGTTGATGAGACAGGGATCGGGCCTGACATGTCTGTGTGTATCTATAAATGTGTGTGTTTCTGTGCTTATTGTCTGTATAAAATTTTTTCTTACTGTGAACATGACTCTCTTTTTCTGGTTCACAAAGAGTTACTTGTTCCAAACCTCCCTCTCTCTCCTTGCCAGTGATAGGTGAGGCTCCTGGGCACAATTAGTCCTTCCTTAATTCCTTGCTGATGTCAGCAGGAATTAATTACCAAATGTATCTCTATCTGTCTGTCTATACATATGTACACTGAATTAGAAGAGCACAGAGTTTCTCACTGGGCATTTTTGTCAGTCCCAGATATTTAACTTTTGTTCTGTCAGTAGTATTGACACAAGAAGGTGCTATAACCAGAGATTCAATATTTTAAGTGTGTGAGTGTGGATTAAACCCCAGTATAAACTACTAAGGCAATTGGGGCTTTAGTCAGGGGTGAAGACCTCGAATGAGCAGTAAAGGACTTTTTCTGACCCTATGTACTGAAATGTGGAACTCCACCTCACAGTCCATCAGTGTTCAGGTATGGCCAGTTATAGCCGAAAGGGCTACATGTTTCCTTATTATTTGAATAGGCAAGAGGCAGCTTTAGTGGCACCAAGATTGCATAGGCTGGGGGTTGACTTCCCAAAGACTAAGAGTGCTACGTAGCCTGTTCGCCTTCTGTGGAAGTGCTTAAGCTGGAGAGAGACAGCTTTCCCAAAGCTGTGATTCATTGTTAGGTCACTCTGGTGACTGATTGAAGTGGAACAATCAAGGCTCAGAATTGGAATTCTGAACACAAGCTTGTGTAGCTTCAGGAGCACAGGTTGAGAACTTTGTTGAAAAAATATAGGAATCCAAGTTCTTCTTCTGCTTAATTTGGCTTCACTGTTGTCTTAAGAATACTCATAGCAATGTCCCATGTATTCATCTTCATCACAGAGTGCCCTTAGTGTTCCTAACTCCTTGTGGTACAGTGACTGGATCTTTCTGGTCTTTGTCTTTACCCAGATCTTTGGGTAGGTCTTAGGGGCTCCTTGAAAAGTTAGAAACCCATATTTTTCTGGCTAGCCCCAGAGATGGAGACTCTGTTATGTCCTGATATGTACTTGATTGTAGAACTTTGCATTTGTTCAGAACACACATCTTACCATCATACTCCATCATATTTGGATACAACCCAGTCCTCTTTAAGCAGTTCTGTCTGGGTTACATTGTGATCACCTACCTCCAGGATCAGCTTCTGTAGTTTAGCTTTATCAACCTCTGTTACCACTTTCATTTCTGAAGTTGGGTGTAATGGAGTGATGTTGATGTCATCCTTTCCACAAGCCATCCTGTCTTGGGAATTGCTAAAGAAATGCTACTAATTGAAAATCAGGTCATGTCCCTTTAAGATTTCCTTCATCTTCAAGATCTTAAAAGGAATATACTCTGCTATAGGGTGATTTTTAGTCTAGTGATATTAAGTAGAGGAAATACCTTTGTGTGCTACAATCACCACAAAAAAGCTATAATTTTGGAAATTGATACATTCAAGGCATTACAGGCTATTGGTTACAATGCTGGAAACTGGAAGCAGAAGGGAGCAAAAACAAACCAGATCTTTTGGGAAGATGGGTCTTTAGTTGGGATTTGAGCTCTGTAGAAAATCCCATGGCTGGCAGATATAGTTAGAAAATACTAATTTCTCCAGTGCTAGCTTTTGTCCTCTGGTTCCCTCTTTGGCCACACCTTTCAGTGAATGCATGTAGTTAAGGGTAATAGTTTCCTTTCCAGGACATCCAGATGCATCATAGGTCTATTTAAATTCTATGCTTAGGGTTGAATATAGAATATAAATTCTACCTGATAAAGTAATACTCAGGCTTTTCTTTTTAGACTCTATAAAATGAGTGAACTTCATACTATACATCTGGCATCCAAAATGTATTTGGTACAGAGTTAAGAACTTCATAATGACATTAGCGTGGCTTATTACAAGCCCAGTATAATGAAGTCAATATAATAAAAGCAAAAGAAGAGGAAAATTTTCATGACCCTATTACTCATAAAAATATATAAAATCTATAATCATATCAGACAATTTATGCTTTGAAGCTTGACAGAAGTAGAACCATGATACATTATGACAAAAAGAGTCAGTTCACTAAGCACATAACGTTGCTAAATGTGTGTGATGTGTCACCATTACTCCATTTATAACAGCTTTAGAGACTAAAAAGATTTACAGGACTGAAATGGGTATGGACAGATTGTGTTCACAAATACCTTTCAGACTTTACTCTATTGTCTAAATAAAATAAAAGCAATAAAAGGAAGTAACTAGACCATGAATCATTCACCAATATGGGTCAAATCAAGAATTACAGAGCATCTCACCCAACAGTAGCATAATACTGTTTCTTCTTAAGTTTAGATGGAATACTTTATCAAATGTTATCATATTTGGAACCATAATACAAATTTTAGACATTTGAAGAGTTGAAAACTTACAAAAAATTTTTTCTTTAATAAGATCCCAAAATAGTTGGAATAAGTTTTCTACTCTGTGCTATTTATTAATGACCTAAGGGTCATAAAGGAAGTCTTAAGGAAAAGCATAAAATGTTTTGACATAACAAAATTGAAAAACTAAACCAGCAAAATTTATGACCTATAGCTGAAGCAATGCTTTGAATAAGGGGAATTACAACATACAGCTTATGTTTGTGTACCATGGGTATAGCTTGTGACAAATTTATGCTTAATATCTGAAAGTCTCTAGGGTTCATCCTTAGTTGTGCCTGAAGCAAAAACCAAAACAAAAAACAAAAAACAACAACAACAAAAAAGAAAAAAACATGTGATTTGATTTGCCTAGTCTATGAGGACAATATAGCACAAACTAGAAGGTTTAAATAACAAATGTCCTGTCTCACAGATCTCAAGCCCAGGCATGTGGGATCTGAGTGCTGACTAGGTTAGTACTTTCTGATAGATTTGAGGAAGTCTCTTCCAGGACCTTCTTCTTGGCTAGAGCTGGCTGTGTTTATGTCTGCATGGTACCTCTAGGTGTTCTGTGTTTTCTTCTTTATCAGGAGAAGTATAACAAACATCATATTGGATTAGGAATTGATTACCTTCCTTCAGGATGACCTCATTACTAACTAACTAATTAATGTCTTACTCCAAACAAACCCACATTTCAAGATCTTTCAGGTTAGAAGGTCAACAAACAGGAGAGTGGAGGACACAACCCAAGTCAGGAAATCTTATACCAGAATGGGAATCTCAAGTCAACAACCAAAGTTTCTACCTTAGGAAATTCCCAAAAGAAAACCAAAGGGAGACAATGAAAAAGCAAATATAATGGAAGAAATCAGATTAAAATCAGCAACAGTGAAGAATGTTCATGAAACCAAATTCTTGTTTTGAAAAGGTCAATGTAATTGAATCACCACTTTATATGGATCAAACAAACAAATAAACAAATAAACAGAGCATATGAATAACTATTGTCACAGATAAGAATCAATAACAATAGAGACCTCTCATACTGTAAAAGGATATTAAACTATTTAAAGCAAATGCACATTTAAATTGGACAGTTCAGACAAAGTGCTTTCATTTCTTAAAAGCTGTGATGTTTATATGATTCTCAACTAACTTGACAGGATCTAAGTTCAGCTTGCAGACAAATCTCTACGGAAGTCTGCTAGGGATGTCCTAGATTGAACTATTTGAGATGGGAAGATTCACCTTTAATGTGGGTGACATTGTCTCCTGGGCTGGGAGTGCCATGGAATCCAAGCAAGAAAGCAAGCTGACCACCAGTATTCATTTCTGTCTCCTTGAAGACTGTACATGTGGTACGACCAGTGCCTAACCTCCTGACACCATTCCTTCCCTTCTGTGATGAGCAGTACCCTCAAGCTGTGAGCCAAAAACAAGCAAGCAAACAAACAAACAAACAAACAACAACAAAACAGTCCCTTAAGGTGCCTTTTCTGGTCAAGTTATTGTCATTGCAATGAAGAAAGTGACTAACATGCTACTCAAACTCCAAAATAAACTAATAAAGAACTTAACTCTATTGAAGAAACTGAAATCGCAGTTAAAACAATAAATAAACAACATTTCAAAAATAGAAACTTCCTAGATCAACCGGTTTTGCCTATTGGTGGGGAGTTTCCCCTGAGGTCAAGACTTCTCTCAGGGTCAATTTATCTGTCAGATGCCGCCCCATTAGGCTCCACAGCCCCGGAGTTATGGAGTTACAGGGGACCCAGAAGGCTGCCCCCTGGTGGCAGGGAGGGAGAATCCATTCGCATAGAAACTTCATTCGGCTCCTTTCTTATGGTGCTCTATATACTGAGGACCTAGGAATTCTTTTTCCTGTGATGCTGAGCTGGCTACTAGGTACCCTATGGCTTCCTCCTGTATATGGCCTTCTGCTCAAAGATTCTTTTTAGAATGTGTAGATGGAGCATGTATATTCTTTGAGGTGTCTACACTCATGTGGGGACTCTAGAGGTGTCTACACTCTAGAGGGCAGGGGAGACTTTTGTGTCACGGCTGTGTGTTCTTAATGTGGAACCGCTGTAGAGCTTTAATGAGTTAAACTGAAATGACGAAGCCATCGCTCACTGTCTGTCTTGCCTGTGATGTGAATTTGATTCTTGGAAGAAACTGGATCAAGAAAGACACTTGAGCTTTTAATAATCAGAGCACTGCTGTAATCAATAGGCCCTTAGAAGACAATAAATTCAAGGACACCATATGAGAAAACTCAGGGTGGAATGTGCTTGCTCCATGCTGATGAAAATTCCCCATTTATCTTTCGAATTTAATTGAAATAACATTTTAAAGAATTGTCAGGCAAGCTTTGTTCTGTTCCTGTAACCCACAGCCATGGCTATTACTCAACTTCAGGATGAATTATTCCCAGCTTTCCCTTTGTCAGGGGAGAGAATACAGCAAACAAGCACGCTAATTATTTAAAGGAACCCTGGGGCCAATTAAGCTTTTTCTATTACTGCCATAAGAATGAGTGAAACAGGTGGAAAGTAATGTATGGACTGGAGGCATCCTTGAGTCTCCAGCAGGCCATGCTATAGATCTATAGATAGGATGTTTACTTCACATGCAAATTCAGTGATTAGAGAAGATGGGCAGTAGCTTGCAGCAGCAGCAGCAGCAGCAGCAAGCTCCTTGGCTTGCAGACTTTCTTAAGGAGGGTACATCAGTGCACCCACCTCACTGATGCAGTGACAACTTTCAGGATGTGGTCCTTAGTTCTGTTAATTCTTCCATTCAATAAGGCTGATGTCTACAACTCTAACAAGTGTTTATTGAAGAATTTAAATTGTGTGTGTGCATGTACATGTGAATACAGGTGTTCTGGGAGGCTAGTGGCATCAGATTCTCCTGGAGCTGCAGTTACAAGCAACTCCTGACTTGGTTACTGGGATTTGAACTCAGGTCTGTCTAGCCCCTGCCTACAAGTTTAATTTTTTTCATAATAGTTTTCAAGATGATAATAGGATTACATCATTTACCCCTCCTTCAAACCCTCCTGAGGTACCCTCCCTTGTTCCCTCTCAGACTCACAGTCCCTCTTTGTTAATTATATGAATATATAATTTTTTCTCTTTGCTATTATATGAATATATCCATACATATGATTCTAAATACATGAATACAACCTACTCAGACTGTACAATGTTAATTGTATGCATATGGTTTCAGGGCTGACCATTTTGAATTATGTACCCAATTGGTGTGTTCTTCTCTAGGGAGGACTATTACTCCTATTTACAATGAGACCACAACCTGCCTGCAACAATTTTTAAAATACCACTAACCATTAAACAGAGAACAGTGATATGAAATATATACAGGAATTAGATCATTGGAATCTTTTAGGTAAAAAAAAAAATCTTCTCTAAAATAAGACAAACAGAAGTATGGCGATGTGGTTCAATGGGTAAGAGCGCTTGCTGCTCTTCAAGAAGAGAAAAAGAAACACTTAAATGGTGGAGGCTTCTTCGAAGATTTTAATATTTAAATGTAACCATTAGCATAATTAGTGGATGAGCTATTCATTCATCTATTAAGGCCCTTATTCTGACTGTTTCCCTTACAGCGCACGTCTCTGTGCTCTCACCTCTGTATCCTCAGCAGACCTTTTGTGAATGTTTTCCCCCAGTGTCAATCTCTTAATTTTGATTCCTTGCCATATTTAAATAATCTCTTGCATCTCTTAGCTATGCTGTTATCTTTTAAAACCTCTAGTACTCCTTTTTAGGCATATGCTTCCTTTCATTGAAGCCACTTCCGGTATAGAGGAAACATATTTCTCTTTTCTTTTGAATTTTGTCTTCGATCCATATGCTTCTGCATACGGTTTGTCACTCTCCATTCTTGGGAGCATATGCTAAGCTGGCCCTCGGAGGTGTTCTTTGGGATGGACTGAGGTGGGATTGGATGGTGTGATGGTTGGAGATCTGTTCTTGTCATTCAGTTCACGCTACTGTAAACTGATCAGAGACCTGACCCCTTATTTGGGGGAGGGAGCTACTATAAGTGTGTCCACAGGGAGGCTTCCCATCTCCTGCATAAGAATGTGTGGCTTCAGGTCTAGCACCAGGATGGGTAGAGAACTGCTGTTCTACAGGCTGACTCCATCTCAGGTTTTCTTTTCTGCATCACTCTTCTGGACCTCATGCTTCATTCTCAAAGTCTATGCTGTTTTGGGACAAGACTTGAGAGAGTGAATATCTAGGCTTCTTCCAGGATGAGACAGGCATCTCTAGGGTCTCTGGGTGGGATAAGAGGACATAGGTTGTTTAAGCATTTAAATCCATTCTTTGTTGTTCAGTTCCAGCTTGCTTTTTTTTTTCCCCTTGGAAATGCCTTATTGAAAAATAAAATCTGTGTTCATCTGGGAACGAGTGGGCGTTCTTTCCATCTTCCATCAGCTCAGGTTTTATTCAGGGTCCTGTGTTCTGACGCATGAATACTTTCTATTCTTATTAATCTCTTTCTCTCCTTCCCTCTCCTCTTTCCCCTTCTCCCTTCCTGTTTCTCTTCTCCCTTCTCATCCCCTCCAAGCATGTCTCTGCCATTTTAATCAGACATGCAAATGATCAGAAACAATATCAAGATTATTTAATACACGACTTTAAAAAAAAAAAACAAAAAACACACAACCAAACATTATTTGAATCAGTGGATGCAAATAATTTCATTATTTCATCAAAAAACCCAAACATTAATTGAATCAGTGGAGTTTAGAAACATTTTAAAAATTGAAACAAAGTCTCAGACACCATAAAAATACAAGAAGTTTAAAACTAGTTTTTACAAACATTGTATTGTTTCTAAAAATACTCTAATGGAAATTTTTTCGCTCTTTTGAGCACCTCAAAATAAAGTTTGCTTTGGAAGAGTAGAAGGAAGCATCAGGGAGACATTTACTTCCTCAATTTACCCAGGTTGTACTCCATTGTTTTTCTTCATTTAAGCAAGAGACAAAACAGCCATTCATATATTCATATATCCATCAAAACAACCATTCTCAAATAATTCAGCACTCATAAATTCCTGAAACTTGGGCTCACTGTTTGCCTCAGGAGTAGTGAAGTTAGGACTTTGTGGCAGTTAGAATGATGCTGATAGGTTCCTGTGTTTGAATGAGCTTGGTCCCCAGTTGATGGAATTGTTTGCAAAAGGATTAGGGAGTGAGGAGGTCTTACTGGAGCCAGTGTGTCATTAGGAATAGCTTTGTGATTTCAAAAGCCCATGACATTCTCAGTTAGTGCTCTTTGCTTCATGGTTGTCTCAACATGTGAGCTCTCAGCTGCTGCCCAAGCACCATGTCTGCCTGCCTGCTGCCATGCTCCCCACTGCTGTGGTCATGGACACTAACCCTGGGGAACCACGAGCTCCAAAGGAAATATTCTCCTTTATAAGTTGCTTTGGTCATAGTGTCTTATCACAACAACAGAGAAGTAGCTAAGACAGATCACTATCCTCCTGAAATGAAACAGAGCAACTAGAGAAGGTTACGATGGGTGAGCAACGCAACAGTAGTTACTCAAGTGCATCGATGAGTAATCAAAATGTTGATTCCAGAGATCAGACCCAGTTTCAGCTTGTTGGATGCTAAAAGCAGAAGTTTGTTTTACCTCGGAGTTTCTGGCTCAACGTTGCTTTGCCCATACCGCATAGCTGAGCCTAGTTTGTCTTGGCCAGTTTCCCTACTTCCCACTAAGGGCTTCAGTGTGAGGTGCCCTAGGGACCTTGTTAATGCAGATCCTGATGGAGCAGGTCTTCAGAGGAGAGGAAAGATCTGCTAGCTAGGTCCCAGGGGATGACAATGTTCTAGCCCATGCACATTTCCCAGACCAGAGAAGTTTTCCATGACCTCACCAGTATCATGTAACACTCATCCACAGGGCGTTTCCAATATGTGTGAAAGATGAAATTACTTTTCCAAACAGTTTCAAGAGTTCTGTGCATTTGCCTCCTATAATATATACATATATCTCCTAAATGGAAGTGTAAATATTATGGAAGTTTTAAGGTATAAAGGGTAATATCCTGTCTTGCAAAGGCCCTCAGGGGAGCCTGACTGGAGAAGATCTTTGCATATGCAAAGAAAGATAAGATGTGAATATGTAAAACCTAGAGAAGTCTTCACAAGAAAGGACCATAACAATTACAGATATATTCCACATGTATGCCACTTATGGCTGGCACTATTTTGAACTTATATACATATTAGCCAATTGCATTACCAAAATAGCTCTATGTAACAAGGCTGTTGTTTTCAGTATTGTGTGTTGAACCTGGGGCCTTGCATTTGTGTGGCAAGCACTATATTGCTGTGCCACACTCCCAATATCATTTTAAAGTCTGACACTAAGCTTGTGATCCTCTTGCCCCAGCCAAGAGAAGTAGTACAGATGACAATTGTCCATCCTCATCATGCCTGGCAGGTACTTATGTTTATACAACATTTTCGTGGATAAGACTGATGAATCAGAGAGCATGGAGAAATTTGGAAACTGTCCTTCTCCAACATCATCCAGTTGATAAGTCATGGAGCTGATATTATATGCAGGAAGGCATCACTATGTTAGAACATTCCTCAACACTATATCAAAAGATATGAACTACGGGCTGCTTACAGGGTCCAGCCTCATCTACCTGGTGTGGTAGGAAGGATGCATCAAGTGGAGTGAGCAGTAGGACATGATGCTGGGAAAGGAGCCACTGCTGAGACACCAGGAACAATTCAGTAGATTACAAACATTTTCAATGCTGACTCTTGACTCCCTTGTGAGTTCTATGCAAATCCCACCCCTCCCTAATGATAAGCAGCCATCTTTTCCTATGAGAACAGTGATTTTTCGAAGAGATCTCCATGTCCAAAGTTCCCATCTTTTGTTACTTTAGCAGTGCTCAGTATTAACTAAATGGAAAGTCGAGGTTGCTACTGAACAGTATGTACTACTCGTATTTCTTTTTCTTTACTGTCTGGTGATTTCTACAACACACATACATACACACAGAAATGCACACATACAAGCAAACTAATCCCTACATATGTTGGATAGACTATGGGCAGAGGGAAAACAATTAAGGCTAGCCTTGCTGATGACACTACATAGGAAGCTTTGATAGAGACCTACAGGTACTACCTAGGACTAAAGAACTACCACTTAGTGCCAATACTAAATAGATAGCCTTTTGGGTAAAAAATTAAAAAGCTATCTACTTAAGGGGTGCTGCCACAGAGCACATGAGTACTCTTGATGCCTGAAGAAGTATAGGCTGGCCCCCTTACTTATTTGTCAGAGAGCTTTATAGCATAGTAGCTTTACTATTGCTGTGTTCTTTTCCTTACTTGCCACCCCAGCCTGACATCTGACACTCCACTGGGAATCTCAGCCAAGCAGCATCTGGCAGAGGCTCTCAGTCAGCCTCTGGTGGAAAGCGGAGAAGCTGCATTCCTTTGTGTTGCCCCTGATTGGAAATGGGTTCCTCCAAAGGCCTGCAAGGCCCAAGGATCTCTTTCTTCTTTATCACAGCAGCGGTGCAGAACTACACAGCAAACCTTGTCCTGTGTCCACTCTGCCAGCTTCATAATGATTCTCAGATCTTTTCTCATTGGAATGAGCTATGCTATCTATGTATGTACCAGCATGAGGATGTCCCGGTCACAATGCTTCTTCTCCTGACCCTGACCATGACAGGATATTTTGGAGAGGAGCAGATGCCCTAGCTGAGTCTCTAGAACCAAGCTTGATGATCCTAGAACTGATGCTGCTATTAAACTCTGCATCATCAAGTTTCCTCCACCACAGGGAGCTAGCTCATGCAGTGAATAATGTGGTTATCATAGTAGTTGATCAAATCCTTGTAATTTTAGGCACCATGTGAATGGCTTTATAAATGTCATTGAAGTCGGAGAATAAAATAACTATTATTAAGTCTATTTTACAGATGAGAAAATTTAAGCAAAGTGTTAACTGACTAAGGGCTTAATCCATGTTATTTATACTGTTACAACAATGCAAAAATCATTTTTTTTATTTTGTGATACTACATGGTCTATCACGCATAAGACATTTTCATTCCCACATTGGAGAGTAGCGCATCCTATACAGGTAAAAATGGATTAGAAAGAGTTAGGGTAAAAATAATTTTCTGATGCTATGATCTGAGTGAATGTGTCTACCCCAAATCTCTATCTTAAATCCTAATAATCCCCAAGGTGATGGAGTTGAAGGCTGGGGTTGGGGACAGTGACTAGATCACGTGGACAAAGTCTTTGTGAAAGGGCTTTGCAGTCATTTGAAGGAGGCTCTGGGATCTTGCTTCCTTTATGTTGAAGAAGCCAATGAAAAGGTATTATTACGGGACATGAATTTGTCTTGAGTTTGGAGACTCTGGCACCCAGTTGTGAAAAATAAACTTGAGTATGTGTTTTATCAGGCTTCCAGTCTAAGGTGTTTTTGTTAGAGCAGATTAGATAGGTGACGAAGACAGACAAGCTCTGATGTTATATGGGGAGCAGGTCTGATGACTCAGGCAGTACTTATGGAGTTGGGGAGGGGAGTCACAGCTGAGCCCCTCATCTCAAGTTCAGAGAAGTATAGACACAGATGGGGTGTTGTGTGGCTGGTATTTAGTTTGTGGAGGCAAAGGTATTGAGTTTCTGCAGTACTCCATGGCTCTCCCAGGGGTCTTATACCCAGCTGATGAAACGGCCTTGCTGATTTCTTTGATCTTTCTTGTCTATGGATAATTAAAGGGAGTGTTTAACCTCTCTTCTATTCTTTTTAATTTTATATTTTTGAGATTATAATATAATTACATTTCTCCCTTCCTTTTTTTCCCCTCCAAGCCCTC
The DNA here is from genome assembly GCF_004785775.1 of Grammomys surdaster. NCBI lineage: Eukaryota > Metazoa > Chordata > Mammalia > Rodentia > Muridae > Grammomys > Grammomys surdaster. Next base: position 900,847 of record NW_021620449.1, on the reverse strand, counting down.
CTATATACCCTTTCTATGCCTCTTAAAATTCATGGGCTCATTTTGTACTAACTGATAGTACATGAACATGTATATGTTGTATAAATATAATCTGTTCAATATACATAATGTTATTTGTATGTATGTATGTTTTCAGGACTAACCATTTGGTACTAAACAACCAATTGGAATGCTCGTCCCTGGGGAGGACCACCTCTTCCACCCTCAGCTTTCCCCAGTTACCTACAGTTCTTTGTGTAGTGTTGAAGACTCACCTATTCGCCATCTAGTTTGTCATGTCCACTGGTGTCATCCTTGTTCAGCCCATGTTTGGGCAGTGATTTGGTAATAGTCTATGGATGTAGCTTCTGATGCTACTAAGAGACACATTCTCATAGCAAAGTCCCTGATCCTCTGGGATCTTTATAATCTTTTCACTCTTTCGACAGCAATGTTCCTTCAGTCTTATGTGTGAAGAATGTTTTGTGGATGTATCCATTGAGACTGGGCTCTACAACTTTGCAAATTGTTCATTAGTTGTGGGTTCTGTAGTGGTCTCTCCTCTCTTGCAAAGAGAAGTTTCCTTACTCCTTAATGTAGCTGTGATAGTGGATTCAATGTTCTTTGTGTCTTGCGATGTCTTTTGTCCCCATTTCTTATGTCGAGACCCATTATTAGATGAACACTATGTTAGAATGGCTTCGTCTTTCCATCATTTATAACATGCTCCTGTTGGCTGCTGCTACTACTTTTCCTTAAGGTCTATTTTGCTTAGCTTCATGGGTCTCCTAATGAGGGATCCGTTCTGTGAAACACATCCTTATGTGATCTCATTATCGGAACATGATAGAGTGAGCTTTTACCAGCAAAGGCAGTTACAGTGCCACTGAGTGTCTCAAGTTTACATGTGGCCCCTTATTGACAGGGACACTTTATATAGCACATGTTTGGATTAATATAGTCACAAACATGTTTTGCTTTTGTCTAATGCTTGTGGGGTATGAGTTTCCAATGTGTTATGTTTCAAGATTTTAAAAATTAACTTAAAAACATTTTGAGATGGGTTCTTGCCTTGTTACAACTACTTAATTTGAGCATGTCTATGTCAGTTTTTTTAAAAAGGAAAACAGCAGTTATTTTTAAAAGAACTTAATTCTCTAAGATACTATAAGATGTTCTGGTCTCCTTTGCATATTTTCTGCTCCAATTTAAGAAGTGGGTGTTTCTGTCAGCACTTGTACCTCTTCTTGTCACTAGGACTTCAGGTACATGAGTGCTTTTGGTTCCCAGACTGGTGCTATTCCTAGGTAATTTGAGCAGCCAGAGTATGGAAGCAGTTGTGTGTACATAAGAACCCACAGAGTACTGGTATCTGTAAGCATATATGACCATCTGCATTGGTATTTAGCCAAGCTTTAGTTTGCCCCAGTCTATAAACCTACATACTTGTCTTAGTTGCTTTTCTGTTGATGTGAAGGGACATCATGACCAAGGCAGTTTATAAAAAAAAAAAAAAAACATTTCTTGGGGCTCAGTGTTCCAGAGGGTTAGAGTCCCTGACCATCATGGCAGGGAGCAAGGTGGCAGACAGGCAGTCATAGCACTGGAGCAGTAGCTGGGAGCTACATCCTGATCCAGAAGCATGAGACAGAGAGAGAACCGAGAATGACATGGGCTTTTGAAACCTCAAGTCCACCCCTAGCAACATATCTACAAGGCGGCACCTCCAATTCTTCCCAAATAGTTCTACCAATGAGGGACCAAGCATTCAAATAGATGAGCCGTGAGGCTGTTCTTATTCAAAGTTACCACAATATCATGCTAGCCTCTTCATTGTTGTTGAGAACTGGATATGACATACCACATGGTAACAGGAATGGGCAGTGATATTTTATGCTAATCTTGCAGGGCTGGATTGCTTGGATACTCTCATTATCTGGGTACTTTATCTCCATATGAAGCTCTGACTCCCCAGTGAGACATGTGCCTCCCTTGAAGAGCAGCATTCCCCCTTATCAACACATCTTTCTTATGCAGAATCTTCTGGGCATATTTGACCAAGACAGTTCTTCCCTCCTCTTGCTAGGGTACAAGAACTATTTCGTAGTTCCTCACCATATGAGGATATGACATGATTTCTGCAGGTAAAGCCAGTGCACCAAGGTCTGTTGCTATGAATAGAACATGAAGAATTGTAGACTATGAATGAGGTTCCCACAGTGGCCTCAGTGTGTGTGTGTGTGTGTAAAATCACCATGTATAAATACTTCTTAACTTACAGATTCAGAAGCTCCTGGATCTGTCCTTGCTGGTTCTCTAGATGGGCCAGTCCCTCCAGATACCAGGGTGTGCAGCAGCGTCTTGATACTTGACTCAGAGAAGTCTATTGAGCTTTGTTTACTTTTTCCTTGTTGTAAAGATGGAAGTGAGGTCACCTTTCTCATTGTTTTAGTACTAACTTCACTCTATCTATGTTTAAGAAATCACTTTCTAAGCATCGAGCTAAACAACCTGGAGTATCTACATATCTGTAACTGACATCACTGATAAAATTTGATACATGTCTATGATGTCACTGCTAATATTTGATATGTATCTGTGATTGTACTGTGACCTTTCTTCCCTTTTCCTCTTCTAGATTATTTTTCATGCTCCCTTTTTATTCTGATTCATTAAGCATACAATATATTGCTTGGTAAATAATACATACCCAAGAATTGTGTGCCTATATTCATGACAATTTTGGACTTCTTTCTTTTCCTCTTTGTTTTTTGTTTGTTTATGGTTTTGTTTGTTTATTTTGCAACATCTTTTTCGAATTTCAATGTCAAGGCTGTACAAGCCTAAGAAAACAAGTTAGGAAACATTCTCTTGGCTTTTATTCCTGTAAGGAAGTTATATAGGATTGGATTTATTTCTTCCTTAGATAATTATAGCTGTGAGGCAACTGGGCCGAGCCTTCATACTCAGAATGTTCTTCTTGCAGTTTCAATGTTGTCTGTAGATTTTACCTGACTTGGGTTTTTCTGGTATTCCGTTCAGTAGTTTTATTAGGGTACTTCTGAAGGAGCTGTAAATACAGTCACATAAAAATCTCAACAGTGGCTGTTTATTATACCATCAAGCCTCTGTGGGATGCAAAGTGATGAGAACAAATCTTTAAAAAGAGTGGCAAATAATAAGGCAATGACTAGAATCTGGCTATCTTCAGCGTAGGAAGTGGAGCACCGTGTGACTCCTGCTCAGTAGACAGAGAGAGGAGAAAAGATGTGATTGGGTACAAGTTAATATTCTCGTAAGTACTCCAGCTCCCGCAGATAGTGCATTAGTAAAGCAGCGCTTGACTTGTAATGAATCAGAGATAAATCTCTAGCTTTGTAAGGAGAAGTTGCCAAGGGGTATCCCCTGTAAAAAAGAGAGACTCCAGGAAAGGGCACCTCAGAAACTGGTCAGTGTGGGGCAAGCTGGTCAGCAGGTAGGCTATGGCAGTTCCCAACGACATCATCAATAGTCACTTCCCTGAACAATATCTTGTATCCAGGAGAACCCTAGAATCTTCTGTGATGTCACCAGTGTTGTGGTGACACCAACTGCCTGTCGGGTATTCCTTTAGAGCCTACAAGCAGTCATGTTGTCCATGCTGCGCAGGATATTTTGTTGGGAGAATAGAATACAACCAGATATCAGACCTAGGCAGAAGGCATTACGTAAACCAGGAAAAAAGATATGGTCCTGGGGAAGACAACGTGAGTCCTGGGCAGTGGTTGGCAGAGCTTCCTGGAGGAGGGGGGCTTGAGCAGATCCTTACAGGAGAAGGGCTTATCATCTGGAACCTCGACATTCCTCAATGGCAGACCCAGAGTCAAGAATTTCTGATGATTAGTTTGGCAGAGATCCAGGAATTGACAAGCCTGCAGTTGCTTTCCTGAGAGATCTGAATTTCCTGCTTAGTGGCAAAGGATGCCAGGAGGAAGTTCTGTGAGAATAACAAAGTCTTGCTCTCAGGATAGAGTGCTGAAGCGTTTCATCCTCAATAGATTTCTGTAGGTTACATGAATATGTGATTCCAAGAACAGAGAGGGATATTTCCCTGTCATGTATCAAGATCTCAGATACTTTGGACTTGAACACACATGATGTGGGCTGAATCACAGTGTGGGGGTCTGTTGGGAAAGAATCCTCCGAAGCCTACACTATCAGTGAGCAGGAGCAGAGAATGAAGAGGTTGGAGAAGCTCAAAAGGGATCTTGAGGTGATGAATAACGAGAGAGATGAACTCCCGGGAATCCTGGCACTTTATACTAACAAGGATTTGAACGACAGGATCAACTTTGAGACCATGATGCTCGAGATGCAACATGACCAGGTGATGACCGATCTCAAGAAAATTCCTCAGGAGATCAGTGAGGCCATGGACAAGTGCAAGGAGCTGACTAAAGAAAATCAATGTTACTGCATCAGCAACTGTCACCTCCTGACAGAGTCTCTTCATATGAAGAACCAAGTAAAAATTCTGTGGAATGAGAACAGGCAGCTGCTAAGGGAGCAGATTGCACTGGAAGAGTGTTCTAAGGAAACAAAGAGGCTATGTGTGGAGGCCAGCATCAAGATATACGACAAATATACCAAGCAACAGCACCAGCAGTTGTTCATTTCCGTGATCATTTACAAGATTTTCTATGGACTTAGCCTCTTTCAAGAAACTGGATGATTGGCAAGCAACCCCTCCTACTCAACTACAAGCTGCAGTTCATTAAGATAGATACGTTGAACACACTTTACACACCTACATGCCATTATGCTAGTTGAGTTCTATGTGGGTGCCTCCTTTGTAGTAGCACAGGACATTGAGTGATGTAGTCAGAGCCTGTAGCTCATTTTCTTTGGACCCATGGCTCCAGCTGCATATGTAGGGGATGATGACATAGGTGTCATCCTTGTCAGACATAGGTGGGAGAGGAGGTCCTTGGTCCCATGAAGGCTGGGTGCCCCAGTGTGGGGGAATTCAAGGTGGGTTGAGAAGGTGGTTGGGAGTGCATCCTTGTTGAAGGAGGAGGAGGGGGGATGGGATAGGGGGTTTCTGGGTGGGGGGGATGAAGAAATGGAATAACATCTGAAACAAATATCCAATAAAAAATTATTAAAAAAAGACAAATGAAAATGAAATTTAAAATTTACATACATATCAATTAAAGCATGAAGACCTTCCTAAAGATCAGAATAAAAATTGAAAATGAGAGTATAATGCATATTGAAAGTAATTTAGTAAATGTATCAAATATTTAAAAATTAAAATTCAAAATAGTAACATGATCTATGACCTATAAGGACACATTGGTAAGCTTTATTCACTAATTAGGATACAAATTTACTTTCTAATCTGATCATAAATACTAACCTCAGTTGTTTCTTTCAATACTGGAAGACAGACTCTAAAAACCACACTTTTATTTGATCTGTTTTAAAAATTGAAATGATTAGAGACATGGTGATGGGAAACAAGTTAATCACACTATATATTGAGGCCAGGCAGTGGTGGCGCACCCCTGTAATCCCAGCACTTGGGAGGCAGAGGCAGGCGGATTTCTGAGTTAGAGGCCAGCCTGGTCTACCGAGTGAGTTCCAGGACAGCCAGGGCTACACCCTGTCTTGAAAAAACAAATACAAACAAACCAAAAAAAAAAAAACTATTAGAAAGCCCTCCCTCTTCCCCTTTTCCTTCTTTCTCTTTCTTCCTTTCTCCCTTTCTTCCTTTCTTCCTCCCTCCCTCCCTCCCTCCCTCCCTCCCTCCCCCCCTCCCCCCCCCCCTCTCTCTCTCTCTCTCTCTCTCTCTCTCTCTTTCTTTCTTTCTTTCTTTCTTTCTTTCTTTCTTTCCTTATGCTGCAGCTTGAATCTGGAGCCTTACACATGAAAGGCAAGGACCCCACTGCTTAGCTACATCTTCAGCCCTTATAAGAAATTCTTGTAATAAAAGCACCAAGAAACCAAAAGAAGTCCCAGCCTGATGGCCAGGAGAACATGGACATTTGGAGAGATGAGACTGCATGCGACATTGTTGACATTGTTTCTGAATGAAAAGGGCCTGCAGGTTCAGAGCATCTGAGTAGAGACTGCGGCATGGATTTGGTGACTGTGATTATAGGAAACGAAAGTCAGCCTTCGAGCTGTTAAGATCTCTGTGTATCCTCTCAAACCCATTTGCTGGAATCTCAGTCCTTGATGTACTAGCAAAGCAAGTTCTCCTAGGAGGTATTTCGGCTGTGAACAGATTCATGCCACCACAAAAGATGGGCTTGCAAAATCAGCTTTGCTCTCTGCTCTCCATCAAGGCAGGACTGCCTTCTGGTCCTATGCTGCTTCCCAGATTGCTCTCCATCTTGTTGCTTGAGACAGGGACTCTCACTGAACCAGAGGTTCACCATTTTGGATAATCTGGCCAGTGAGCACCTAATATTAGGGCCAGAAATGGTTTTCTATGGCCTACTGCTGTGGTAACAGGCACATGTAACCACACTCAGTGTTTTATATGGGTGCTACTGATTTGAGCTCAGGTCCTTAATGCCTTTAAAGCAAGTGCTCTCACCCGGTGAGCCATCTCCCTTGTTCTTGATTTTTAATACAAATTTGACACACATCACAGACAAACCTAGATATATCATTTGCTGTACATAAATATCTGTGTACGTATGTAAATATGCTTGCAAAGATATCTATTACCCCCATAGCCATGGCTATTAAACCAATTTAATGTGAGTTAGCATCAAACACAAGTACTAGAGCACTATTGTGTTGGAACATTTTCATGCTGATAAAGTAGTCTAATTTGTATTAAAAGAATAACAAATTTGTTTTGTAAAGGATATAATTCCCTAACTCTGAATTTCCCATTTTTTTAAAGTGATAATAGAGGCAGAAATGTTTCAGGCAAGCCATAGGCCATGGGCCCTTTGTTTCTTTGTAATTCCTTTCTTTCTTCCAAGTTATTCTTACTGTGCAGAGAGCATAACCAAACACCAGACGATAGAGCATTTTTCCCTCCTGCAAGAGCAGCACAAAGTGCTGTTTTCTCTCTGAGGAACAGTAGACAAAAGAGACATGTTTTACGGCAGTTAACACGCAGCAAGCAACACACCAGGGCAGGGGAGAGCTCTTCAGAGCTCCACTCTGACAGCAGAATTCATTCTGCTAGTTCTGATTCTTTTGATAATCACCAAAAGCTCATACCTTAAGCTGGCTAAGAGCCAAAGTTCAAAAGCCTTCATCCCCATGTCTTACTCCAGCCAGTTCCATCTGCACGGACTCACCCAGAAACACTGTGGCAGGTGGTTCAGTGTCCTGTTCACACACTCCTATCTGGGAGTCTGCCTGCTCTCACATGAAGATGCCCACTTCTGCTCTCTTGACATGTCACCCTATACATGCACATGCACAACACATACATACACATATGTGTGTGAGGAGGGTTACTGCTGAGCAGGATCACTCTTTGACCCGTGTAAGTAGGAATCAGAAGACAAATGATCCCTCTATTATGCTCAGAAGTGGCTAGCTCAGAGCAATGACAATGGGGTATCTGAGTGCCCTCAGTGTCATTTCTCTTCTGCAGTGGACACCTATGTCTATTGGCTCTTTCTTTTCTTCCCCACATCCTATCTGCATTCTTGCTCTCTGGAATTATTTTCTAAACTCCCAGGAATCCTTGTCTCAGTCTCTGCTTTCAGGAAAACCTAAGCAAAGAAACAGGAGCAACAGTACAATTGTTGTTCCGTACAGCTAGTGTTGCAGGGTCCCAGGGCCTTCGGGGATGCTTGGATCTCGGACAGAATGTTGCTGTCATTCTCTTGCCCTTTCTTCTCTCATCTCCTTTCCTCTAGGAAAGTCTCACTTGTGTATACAACAGAAACCTCTCCTAGCATCAGCAAGGAAGCAAACTTCAGTGAGTCGTGGCCTCCCATTTGGAATAGGAGATCTGGATGGGGACTTAAGTTACCACGGACAAGGCTACAAGTTCCATCCTCACCCAGAGGTTGAGGAAACCAGGCACCAGGACTACCCAGGCTGGGATGAGCAGGGGTGGGAAGAACTGCTTCTAATAGTGTTGAAAGCAAATACTACATGAATCCAATGTTTCCATAGAAGCAGATGATGTGGACCACCAAGCTGTCCATACTCCACATGTAGGACATCTGCTATGCAGCTCCATACTCATAATTTGTCAGAACTGCACCTCACATATACAAACCAAGATAATAAGGGCCAGTAAACGAACAGCCTTTATGTGGCCTTGTGTGGATCTCCTCCTCCCTAAATCTTTCTTGGATTCAACTTATGGGTTTGTTCCTCGCTATTTCCCAATTTCTTGTCTATCTGTCTGTCCAAGCTCTAAGATTATGCTGGACAGAGCTTTAACAGCCCTGCTCAAAGGCTCCTTATTGAAAGGAACAGCTTACTGAAGGGTTCTGGTAGCTGTTCTAGGCCCAGCTATGGTTCCTAGAAGTACTTCCTTCAAAGCTGCGCAGTTCTCACTCTTAGTGTGTTGAAGGCTGGGTTCCCCACACCACCACTTGTAGTGGAAACTTCTGGTTTCTTTGGAAAGTCAATTATGTCAAACATTTCTTTGAAGCGGAAATGGGTGAAAAGATGTTCTGCTAAAGCAGACATGTGAAAGGATGCACAAAGTTAAGAAAGACTCAACAGACAGAAGACAATGCTAGATGGTATTGGTACACCTTACCACTCCTTAATGGTCATGGTTTTTGTGACTTTATACAAAGAAATGCATCACAGATCTTCTGATGGTGTTTTGGTAGCTTCTTGCTGCTTCTGCATACTCTGGATGATTGACAGAGTGATTGATGTCAGTTGATACAGACTCACATGGAATTTTGCTAAGACAGTGACTGCAGGCTTGCATAGCTAGATTTGCAATGCTTCCTTGGTCTCAAGTCTTTGTCTTAGCTGATCTTCACTTCCTTGAGAGAGGCACAGCAGAAAACTTCTCCTGGCATCCTAGCTGGTCCTGGTTGCTCCTACTGACTGTGCCAAGGCCTGGCTGTTACTGCTGGATCATGCCACCACTGCTGGTTTGTGTTTTCTATCCTGACACTACTGAAGTGGACTGCTGGTATATATCCAGACAACACAGATTGGATTTGCCCCAAAGAACTATTTCTAACAGGCCCACTTCCCTCATATCCTAATAACCTTCCTTTTCCACTACCTTTGGTGGGTGGTAGACTAAAAGGTGGGTTAGAACATTTAAGAACTCTTATTAAAAGTAGGTTTTGAAAAATCTAAGCCTATCACCACTGGCTTATATTTAGAAATTTTTTTTTGGAGACAACGCTGTTTTAAAGTTCAAAATACCTAAGGGTAAATAGTTGAGTTAGGAGATTAAGCATGGCTGGTATATACTGCCATATATAGAACCAGTTTGTTCTAGCTTCATTCCTGTTGCTGTGATAAAATACTCTGACAAAACAGCAACTTAGGGCAGAAAGTTTATTTCATCTCACAGTGCCAGATCACAGTCTGTCCCTGGAGGGAAGTTAAGGCCACAGAAACTTGAAACAACTAGAAACATCACATCCATAGTCACGATCAAAGGGAAATGATGTGTACTCAGTATTTTAGGAAGCAGAGAAAACCCTGAGTGAGTGACGTCCAGGGGGAACTGTGAGCTGTTGATATGGGCAGAACCATGACGAAGACCAAGGCTTCTGACCCATGGGACATTAGTAACTTCAGCTTCTCCCAGGATGTTTATAGCCTGAGACTTCTGACACCTGTGGCTGAGATTAGAACCACCCCTTCCCCTGCGCTGCATACAATAAATATGCTGGGGTTCCAGGTTGTGGTAGTAGGAGGTTCCATTCGTCAGAGTGCACACACCCCACCCAACCCTAGCAGTTTTGTGTGTGTGTGTGTGTGTGTGTGTGTCTTTTCTTCATGTCCTTGCCACCCCTATTCATAGCAGATTTTCATAATCCCTTTGCTCCTAAACAAAACTTTAGGAGAATTTTCTTGCATGTGTACCTAAAATTACAAGGGTATAAAAATTAACAAGAATTAATTTTTGAAAGTCATTTTGATTCCCCAAAACATAAATACTTAAATAAATTGAGACCAATGTGAAAAGACAGATGAGATTAACATTTCTGGTGATAACTTGAAATAGCCTTCAGAACTCAACATGAGGATTTCAAAGGAAGAGTTATTTTATCCTGTAGATATTTTGGAACAAGATATACAAACTGCAGATGTTCTGGTCTTTCCTATGAGCACTGAATGGATACAATTAACACTGAATAAGATAGGTTGTTAGATTTTTCAACTTTTTGGAGACTCCTGTGACAGCAGAGGTGAGGAACCTTGCCCTGGGTCACATGGCTTGGCACTAGCAAAGACAGAATGAAAGTGAGGCTGCCTGGACATCCAGGACATGAAGCCGCCTTAGTCTGCTTAGGCTCCTAATAGTGCCATTAACTGGAGACAATGAAAGTGCTCACCCTTAGAAACTAATTTTTGAAACAGGCATGTAAACAATGAGTCACTCTCATAGCTAGAAAGAATGGAGATAGTTACACATGGTGTTACGGAAGGTGTCTACTATGCTGGAGAATTTTCTGTTCCTCTCCATGAAGATTCAAAGCCAAAACCCCCACTGTAAAGATTAAAGCAAAGGGTGGGGCCTGTGGGAGGTGCTGAGACCATGAGAGTAGAACTGGTATGAACACAACTAGAGTCCGAGATAGAAGAGACCATACACAGCTCGCTTATTCCTTTCCTCACAAGAGTGATGGGATGGTCATCTGTAACAAACAGCCTTTGTCAGGAACTAAATCTGCTAGTGCCCTGATTGTGTACTGTCTAGCTTCCAGAATTGCAAGGAACACATTCCTGTTCCTCATGAGCCATGTGACCTACAGTAGTCTAACATCTCGCACAGGCTGAGGGCGGGCACACATGGCATCTTAAAGGACAAAGCCAAAGTGAACATGCTTAGTGTACTAAATGTTTCACTATAAGTTATACGAATCCCAACATGAATATTTATATACACATATAAACATGCAGACGCACGTACACATACCATTACACATGTACTTGCTTATGGCATCCAGGAGATTGAGGAGGTTGGATTCTGAATGTGGAGGGAAAAATATAAGCTTCGGCACTTCAAGTTACACCTCTCAGAATGTTTGGATTATTTTTCCCCAAGGTTGGCCATAAAGCAGCTTTTGCTGCTTAAAATAGAAATTCTGCTCTGGCTGCATCCAGAAAGCTACGCGTTTATGTCAATAAGTAAATACTAAATCAACAATACTGTTTTCACCTTCTGTGAATTCATACAAGAAGTATTTAAGCACACTGTCATGGCTGTGATTGAGCTCTGCTGGCCACGAGCACTTGGCTTCCTGGAGCCTGCCCAGCAGCTCAAAGCCAGATGAGATCTGTACCTGTGTACACCTATGACCTATTTCTGGGGATTCAGCAGCTCACAGCTGGAGACAGAGAAAGGAGGGAGAGGCTAGGTTTGGACCTCAGGCACTGTGGGCTTCACATCCATGCACAGAATACTGTAGGAAGCTAACTTGCCTGTGACCTTGCTGTGTGTCCTTTTGGAAATGGGAATGAGATTTGAGAGCGGCTGTTTGTCTTGGCATTTTATGGGCACAGACTCTGAGATCGTTATAAACACAGTGCTGGTCTTAACATGGAGTACTCTGCCCCTCTGTAAACGGTGACATTGCAGCTTTGCAAATGCTTGCTGCGCAGTCATTTTCAGTGTCTGAATTACACTCAGCAGAGCTTTTTTGGCTCCTCTGTGGAGTCAAAGCAGGACGGCAGCAGGCTTCTGGACAGATTGCTAAATTAAAGCCTGATTGAACCAGAATCTGTGTTGACTGTGTGCAGATGAGCAGACAGAACCTACCTGCTGTGGGCTTACTGAATACATTTTCGCTGAAGGGAACTTAAATTTAGAAAAGGCAGCGGGCTAACAACGTGTAGGATACTCTTATGCCAGCCTCCACCAAATATTTCCAATATAATTCTCGCAGATTACTTACTTTGAAGTAAAATATTGGAGACATTTTCCAAGCCAGTGAACAAAAGCAGAATCAAATGGAGTTAGGACTATCAAATACACTTGTGCAGTTCGCACAGCCCTGAACAGCTTCCAGCCAGGGGAGCAAATAGCATCTGAAATTTAACAGATTCTCTGCCTCTCAGCTGTGCACACAGCTCCATAAAAGCATCAGCCTAGAAGCAGCCAAGAGGCTCAAAGCAGTGGCCCTGGGAGAACTACTTGGAATCACTCTATTTTCACTAATGCATTTGCCAATTGTGATAAAGTCCAAATTGAGCCCAAAGGCGGGGCTGCTGGGGAACCAAGACCTTGAGTGCTCTTCCTATTTTGTGGAATCTAGGTTGCTCTTATAATTTCTCTTGACCGGTGAAACAGGTAATACAATATCAGGGGTTTAAAAGGATAAGTTCCCAAAGCCCTGGAACATCTGGTCTTTACTTTTGAGAGCCCAGGTGCTGAATGTAGCTCTGTTTGATCATTTTGAGGATTTAGCAAAACCAAACCAAACCAAACCAAACCAAACCAAACCAAACCAAACCAAACCAAACCAAACCAAAAACCAACCAACCAAAACAAAACCCAACCCAAACCAAACAAAGAAAAAACATGTACAGAAATGCCCGTAACAGGTGAGTTGAAACCATGCCTGATTAGGCTGAAATACTGGATTGCTGCAGTCACTAGAGCCACCTGGTAAAACAGAAGCAGGGGGATTGCCTGGATGAGTGCTGCTCAAATAGCTGTCTTCCCATATTGGGGCAAATTAATGATCCTTGATTTAAAATACAAGATGACGAGGCAGGTAGTTGCCTATTAGCAATAAAAACAATAAGCCAACAAAATATTGGAGAGGATTACAACTATATTGTAAGAATTATCGTTCTTCTCCTTCCTAACTCTGAGGACTTCAACAAGTAATTCACCCTTTCTGGAGAGGTTTCCTAACATCACCAACTACTATGAATGATGTTTTGAGGAACCAATAAAAATATCCTCTAAAAGTTCACTATACCTGAAACATAGCATCAAAGGATGCCAGTGCTTTTAGACAGAAACTTGATTTGGAGTTAAACTATATTTAACATGGAATCTTTGTACTGAATACTGTTGAGAACTGGGGGAGATAGCTCAGTAATTAAAATGTTTGCCCCATAAGCTCCAGAACCAGAGATCCCCAGAATCTATGTTAATCCAGGTGGGTTTGGTAGCTACTGATTTGTAAGTACAGCCTCAGAAAGCTGAGATAGAGGATTTCCAGAGTGAGCTGGCTAGCAAGACTAGCCATGTAAATGAGTTCTGGGGTTTGATTGAGAGAGCCTGTCTTGATGAGTGAGAAAATGGTTGACAATGACTTGTAGCCTGGACCTTGGGTCCACAATCTGCCTTCCACAGGTGCTGGGTGCCCACCACATATAATTGGGTGTCTTTGTTAGGATTTTACTGCTGTGAAGAGACACTATGACCAATGCAAATCTTACAAGGACAACATTTAATTGGGGCCGGCTTACAGGTTCAGAGGTTCAGTTCATTATCATCAAGGTGGGAACATGGCAGCATCTAGGCAGGCATGATGCAGGGGGAGCTGAGAGTTCTACATCTTCATCTGAAGGCTGCTAGCAGAATACTGGCTTCCAGGCAGCTAGGAAGAGGATCTTAAAGCCCACACCCACAGTGACACACCTACTCCAACAGGGCCACACATCCTAATATTGCCATTCCATGGGCAGAGCATATGCAAACAATTACATTGGGCACACATGCACTTGTATACCTTCAAATAGTTAAATAAAAATACTACTCAGGTGCATGAAATGATGTACTTAAGTTTAGAAAGTGATCCTCTTCTATTTAAGTTCTTGATAGACAATGAGAAGCGTAACTATAATGCAATGAAATACGAAGTTAAAAATATATGTTTATTATTAATGGTGGAACTTAAATACTACAGCCATTGTTGAAAATAGTATTGTAAAGTTTTAAGAAACCCATCAGGTTACATAGTTGTCTAGCACAATGGCAATTTTCATTTCCCTGAAAATAAAAATTTGTCTTCAGTGACTCATCAGATTTTAAATCAGTAGGTCGTCTAACAATAATAAGTCTTTTATCTGCCACATTTCCTTAAAATTTTTTAATTGTTACATGTTTATTTATTTACTTATTATGTATGTGTGCCATGGCTTGTTTGAGGACTACTTGTGGGAGTTGGCTCTTTCCTTCTACCATGTAGGTCTCAAAGTCATGTCATCAGGCTCAGGTGCCAGAATCTTTACCCACTGAACCATCTTCACTGGTCCTTACCTGCTAAGACCTCTTGCTTCAACAACTCTCATTGTAGAATCACAACATCAACGTCATGCTAGTAGGTCTTCTGCTATATTTTCGTGTCCACACTTGTCTTAGAGCTGATGATCAGAGTTTAATTCCTGGCACCAACATTGGGTGGGTCACGACTGCTCATAACTAGCTCCAAGGGGATCTGATGCCGTCTTGTGGCCTCTCTGGGCATTCTTGGACAAGTGGGAACACATACACAGACAACACTCATACACATATGCATATACAATCAAAGAAAGAAAACTTATAGTAAGCATATACCAAATATTTAGCAGAACCTTTTACATATTTAAATTACTTCAACTATTGTTTTACTTAAATTGATTTACAGCCCAAAGTAAAGCATTTTAAAACTCAGGAAAAAGCAGAAAGTGTGTTAAGTGATATTTCTAACCATAACATGTTGCTCAGGAAAAGATCCCCAAAGAAAGGACTGTGGCCAAGCTAGCCTTGTTATTCTCTGGCTGGAATTACTGATAATGAGAGAGAGAGAGGCTAACTGAGTTCTAGCCAAGGTTATGCTCCAGATCTCCAGAATGTGCTAATTATGGTGTGTTACTAATCATGGCAGACCACAAATTATCCCATATCAAAGATTAATGGTATTAGAAATAAATGGAGTTTAACAACTTTATGATGATGATTAATTACAGACAAGTCAAAATTAGGTAAAAGGATGAACGGCCCCGAATCACGCTGGGTGTAAGTAGGCTAGCTCAGAATTACCAACCGTCACACTGGAAAGTAAGAGTCAGAGCGAGAAGGAGAGCAGTTGGTTTAGATTTCTATCAAGAGCCCAGGAGAATCTGCTGATTCATTCACACACATTCTAGATCTTGAAAGTTTAGCAGGTGTGAGGAAAGTGCTGTGTGCTTGGCACTGAACCAAGTTTTTCTAGAGAGGTATGAAGGCAACGTTTCTGTGAAGCAGAAAGGTACTGGAACCGGAGCTCAATCAATCTGTGGCAAGAAAAACATGCTCGTGAATCTCCTCTTAGTCACTAAAGGGCTGAGTGTGGAAAGATAAAATAAGACTACAGCGTGTAAAGAATTGTTTAAGAGAATTTGACAAAAAAGGACCTGATTGAAGAGGCTTAACTGGGAAATTGCTTCATATTTCTAGAAAATGGGTTTAGGAGCCATTAGACATACCTGGAAATTGGAGTCCTGGAAATAGTAATATCCTCCCAATGAGTAGGTAGATGATAGCACTTCATAAGAAATATGGAACTTTCTAGCAATATAGTTAATAAAAAAGAACAAAAGAAGATCTTGACAAAAATTGACACTTGTCTTGAACACCACTAGAAAAACAGTTAGGGATCAATGGAGGGTGAGCCGAAATGTTAAGGAATCCAGAGAGAAACATTTTAACTGTGCTTGGGATATATGTGCACAAGCATATGTGTGTGTGTGTGTGTGCTTGTGTGTGCATGCATGTGTATGCACATCTGAGCATGTGTGTGTGCTATTACCAAAAAACATTTACCAAAGTCCACTATATCCCAAAGACAGTAGAAGGGACTGCCAGGATCCCTGTAACCACTCTGAAAGAAATGAATATATTCTAAAATGATACTATATAAAAAGACACTGTCAGACTACCAAAACAATGCACTCCAACAGATTGCTATTTTTCTTGTAATTTCCTGCTTGGAGAAGAAAAGAACAGAAACTATTCTCTTCAGAAAACAGATTCACAACCTTATAGAGACAACGATGGGTGGGTGACAGACAAGATCACATCTAGGCCAGGACTGCTTAGACATGAAGATCCAGGATTTCTCTCTGTCTTTTAACCTCACTTCAGAATCCCAAAGATGATCTTGGGAGGTCTATGTATCTTACTGCTCCTCTCCCAAATGTGGCCACATTGAATAATTTTTTTCCTGCCATTTCCCTATTAATTTGGCTCTTTAAACTGGCTTCTGTAGGATGGGTACCTAAGCCTGGCTTCTTGGGGCACATGCTGTGATGTCCAAGTTTGTTAACAGAGGGATAAAGCGTAGTGGAATGCCAAATTTACTTTTGAAGATTCCACAGCCAGTGAGTCAAAGGATGGAGCTAAGATTTCAAGCAGAGTAGAAATGACATGGGAGAGGTTTGAGCTGGATATCTGCAATCTCAGAGAGTGACACATGCTACTGTCATGGATTGACAGAAAGTGTTTCTTAGTCCATTTCTGTTGCTATGACAGAATACTTTAGACTGGTAATCTCTAAACAATAGACATCTATGTTTAACCCATTTGGAGTTTCAAGTGTAAGGTAGCAGCCCACTTATGCATGGTGAGGGCTTGCTCTGTGCTCCACAGAAGGCACACATTGCTTGCTACCTTCTCACTGGCAAAGTGATCAAGAATCTTGAGGCATCTTTTAAAATGGCATCAGTTCCATTCCTGAGGGCTCCACTCTCAAGGCATATGCATCCACCAAGACCCTCGCTACCACATATGCTCCAGAGTAGGTTTCAACATGTGACTTTTGTAAGAACATCTATTAATCACCGTGGTAATGTGACAATTGAGTCCACGTCAATATGAGTCAATAGTCCTGAGAATACCAGAGAGTTATTTACTACCTCTCTCTCTCTCTCTCTCTGTCTGTATGTGTGTGTGCACAAGTGTGCATGTTGAGGTGAAAGAACAGTTTAATTTGTAGGATTTGTAGGTGTTGGTACTCTTCTTCACCATCTAGAGGATCTAATTTGTGTCATGAGGTTTGGCTTCTCTGACCCAACTAAAGGTTTTAAAGCTCCACTTACCTTAGTTGACTAATCTCTTTCTAGACACACATTTAACCTTGTCTCTTAGCATCCTACTTTAAACATTTCCTCCACTATCTGATATTATCTTAATCCCCAAACACCTCTAGGAAGATCTGGAAATGGATGGGTTAGTTCTTGGGTTGCAGATATTTAAATAATGTCAAGGGTTCATATGTTCTGAGCATGGTTCAGTCTACTGTTCCTATCCGTGTATCAACCTACAGAGTGAACACACACACACACACACACACACACACACACACACACACAAAGGAAGATATATGCAAGCCTTCAATCTAATGTCTGGAACAACTTGTTGTTGTCTTGGCAGGATTGGAGCAATAAGATCTAAGCAGAGCAATGGCAGCCTGAAGTACGTGCACATGTGTATAAGCCTACCTGAGACAGCTAATAAAGATGTTTCCCATTAACATAAGGAGAATACAGCAAGACTTTCTGTCCCATCTTAAGTTTTATGCTACTACTATCAACATCTCAGCTTACATTTTCTACAACCCCATGAAAAACTGTTCATTCCAGAATTACATTGATGTAATTTTCTGGTTATGTAGGTCACCAGAACACACACGCACACACACACACACACACACACACACACACACACGTGCGTGCATGTGCTAAATCATTATGAAAGGCATTCACTATGAAATCTGCATGGTATGGTACCTTTCTTGTACAAAGAAGGAAATGGTGGTGCTGAGGTTGCTGTTCGTTGTGAGC
Source organism: Grammomys surdaster (assembly GCF_004785775.1). Lineage (NCBI taxonomy): Eukaryota > Metazoa > Chordata > Mammalia > Rodentia > Muridae > Grammomys > Grammomys surdaster. Next base: position 882,934 of record NW_021620449.1, on the reverse strand, counting down.
ATCCACAGTTGATATTCGAGGTATAGTGAGGTGTAAACCTATTTATGTTCCCCCAACACCCACATTCATCTGATAGCTGCATCTCCAGAAAACCTGAGCCTACTCACACATCTGAAATGGTGAGGCCAAATGAGGGTTTCTCCCCTTTAACTTGTTTGTGTTGAGCATTTTGTCACTGTGATGAAAAGCTGACTAGCAACAGTGTTGAAAAATAATTTTTTTGATTAGGAAAAGGAAGACACTTGTCATGTGTGCACTCTGTGTGACAACTCTCATTGGGAAAATAGTGCTTAGGTCTGGGCTTTCTGGGGGCCAATTACTCTTTAGTTTATTGCTAAAGTGGATCTGGACAAGAAATGGAAACTTGATTATAAAGGTTTGGGAGTCCAGGAAAAAAATGACTGTGAGCCAGCATTCAGCAAACAGAGCTAGAGAACATTGGATTTATAAAGACTTCACATACAATTCCTGACTTTGTCCTGAGATGCTGGAGGGTGGGATGAACAGAAACTAAGGAAGTAGACTCTTGCCTCGTGAAGACAATGGCTCCATGAGCTATTCTTACGTCGAGAGTGCTAGATTTCCTCCCATCAAGATGGTGGACAGAGGCTTAGCTGATGGGTGAGTTCAGCAGTCGCAGGTGGGCAGTGACCTAATAAAATTTAGCTTTGGTAGCATTGGACAGATCTGTATCCAGCGAGTTAGCCTGCTGAAGAAGTGTTTTGTATGCCAAGGTTACAAATAGAGTTGAAACTCACCTATGTTTGTTTACTTGTTCAGGAGTAGGCAGGAACATGCTCAGGCCAATATACTGCCTAATAAAATTCTTTCATTAGATATACAGCCAAGGGGTCCCCCAGTATCTCATTATGTATGCAGTCAAGGGGTCCCCCAAGCTTTCATGCTTTGTGCAGCTGTTTTGGGATTACTTGAGTAGCTTCCGGATTTCCTATCATTTCCCTAACCAGAGCCAATTTCTACATCCCATATTTTATTCTGAGAAAGGTCCTTGGCTTTAAAAATGATGAAAAAGATATTTCCTAGAACATTTTAAGCCAAAACCTTATGCCTCATAAGTACATTGTAGTTTTGCATTTCTCAATTCATAGCAAGTTCTACCATGGCCATTAGCCTATAACTCATCTCTCCATCCATTCACTAGTTCATCTATCCATCCAATAACTCAACATCCAGACTGGTCCAAGGACTCTTTTAGAGAGTAGCAAGGGGTGGAAAGGGTGTTTAAAGTAACATTTGCAAAAGTCTTGTTTTTAATGAGCCACACATTCTAACCAAAAGAATTAAAGGCAAATAATTTGGAGTCATGTGTGTGCAGTCTTTTGACGTCACAGCAGGACATTGTTATCTACACGGTTTGTGCTAAAATACTACCAAATTGAGTTGTGAAAATTGCAAAATCAAAGTCTCAGTGTTTTAACTCAGTTCATGGTTTTGTGTGGGGCTGGATTCACCACTGTCCTTGGCTGAATGTGGTTGTGTGTGGCCTGTGGCCACAAGTTAGTTCTACTTGATGGTGTGGTATAAGTATAATACATGACATAAAATTATTGCTTGAGAAAAAAGCACAGATGTGTAACTAATATTTAGGTCACTGGCCTCATGACCAATTCACTTCCTTCTGAACTAGAAAAGTGACAGAGCTAAGGGGGGAGGCCAAGAAGGAAGCATTTCTGTGACCTGACAAACCCGCTCTACCCTCACTCATTCTTAGACAAAGTCTGTGACCTGAAGTGACTCAGAGATCCCTGGGCAAAGGGTGGTTAAAGTGAGAATTAAACACCCATCTCCTTGCTTTCTGTCATGGGGAAAACATCTGTCTGACAAAGAGAGGGAAGTTAGAAATAACACTCTAGCAGGAGCAGCAGAAACAAAAGCTGCTCAATTTGAAACTGGGATCACTTTTTCTTGCTGGAAGCCTGAGTATCTGCTTTTAAGAAAACAGTATGAATGAGCAAGGGCTCACTGCATGCAGGAGGTGTGCCAGTGACCTCACTGTGTGCATGAGGTGCCCTAGTGACTTCAGTGCATGCACAAGGTGCCCCAATGACGCAACTGCATACATGAGGTGCCCAGTTACCAACTGCTTGCATGAGGTGCCCCACTGACCCAACTGCATGCATGAGGTGCCCCAGTGACCTCACTGTAAAATCACACTGATCACGTATGTCTGAGTACCATTGCCTAACTGGCCATTAGTCCTCAGTTTCCCTCCTCAGTTATATAGCATCAGATGAATGTTTCATAAGAGAAATCCAATTAATTGACTTTTAGCAAATATGCTTAGAAGTTGGTCTTTAACTTCCTGTCCCCAATGACCCTTCCACTTGGTCCCATGTTCTGCTTTCTCACTTCTCACCCACATGATGCTCCCCTGGGCTTCCTTGCTGCTTTGGAAGGGTGTGCCACATACAACCTCTTTCCAGATTATTTATCTAGGCAATTCCTCCATGTCATTGAGCACTTGGCTCATATACAATTTGCTTAGAGAGTTTCCCACTAACCCAAGCATCTCAAACACCCAAGCTGCTTGTTCACCTACCTTCTTGTGTGTCCACAGGAGGACTGGTTACAATCTAAAGCAACACTGTTTCTTGTTGTTGTTGTTGTTGTTTCTGTTTAATGTCTGTGGACTTTCCATCCACTAGAACATGAGATGTAGAAAGGCAAATGTTCCGTTTGCTCCCTTCTGATGTAGCTCCAGTCCCGGAGTAAGTGACTCCATGCACACTGAGTGAACACCAGGCAGAAAGTTTGGGCACTGGAGAGACAGAGGTCTCTTGAGTTCCAAGAAGCCAACTTGAAGTGAGTGGAGAAAATTGCTTTGTTCCACTTGGTGTGTGTAGCCTTTGGCTGAGAGCTCAGCTTCACTTTACCTGTTTCCCCAAAGAGGCTCTTTGATTGGAGGATCCGAGGCTTGATTGATTTAGAACATTGCTGAGGTAAGAGCATGTATAGATAGCACTGAGAGTGATTGTATGTCCTTCACATGCACTTCATTCACTGCCTGTCCTGCTTTTAAGTCCCTGGCAGAACAATCTGATAGTAAAATGAAATGTATGGATTCAGACACATTTTAGGTTTTTGACAAAAGAAGGTGGCTAGATTGCCACTGGTGGGTTTTCTTCCATGGAGAGAGGTGTTCCAGGTGTTTGAATCCTGTATTCTTTATGAATTGGCACTGATGTATCTTGTAGAACACAGAGGAGTACGCAGTGAGAGTTCTTTAAACCAGTGCAAGGGTCTGCATATGCTCCCACCTCTTGTACAAACAACCAAACTCCTCGGTGGATTTCAGCCATGTGGATACCAGCCTTGGAGCATTCTAAACATTCCTTCGGCTAGAGTCGCTATCAAGACCTGGGTCCCATGTGTGCCAGATGAGCAGAGTTTAGTCAAGTGAGCCAGCAAGACATAAAGACACATAGTAGGGAATGGTTGGTGAATGGGGAGAAGAGATATAAAATGAAGATGTGCACATAGCTTGCTTGTTTGCATATGCCTGTATATGCAGTGTTCTAGTGCATGTGTGTTGACATGTGCGTGTGGGCTTATGTGTGAATGCAAATGTGAAGGCGGACACATGGAGGTCAAAGACTGACATCTAGCCTTAATTTTCTTCACTATTCTTTGAAGCAAGGTTTCTCCCTACATGCAGTATGTTAAGGTCCCTCACTGAATTCAATATAGTTAGTCTGGCTGGCCAGCTCGGTCTTAGGATTCCTTGTTTCTACCTTCCTTGGAATTATGGGGAGAAAAGGGATTCCCTATCCACTTGATGTTTACATGGGCGCTGAGGATCCAAACTCTGGTGCTCACACATGTGTGGCAAGCACTTTACTCTCCTAGCCACCTCTATCGAGCATGTGACAAGAGTGTCCCTAAAACAGACACACACACACAAATAACAATAAATGGTAAACTAAAAAAAACTAAAGGTGTGTGTTTGAATTAAAATTTGACTCTGTAATTGTCATTTGAATATCCTGTGAGAGCATAAACTACCATAGGGTTTCACAGATTGCTCTGAGCATAGTGTGTGGGCTTCTCGGTATGCTGAATGCAGAAGGAGCTCCCTGTGACCCCAATTTACTGCTATTTTCGCTGATCACTTGGCATTTCCAAGAATAGTGTTAATTAACCTTCCTGTAACCATAGAGTTTAGCAGGGGCTGCACATTCTCCACAGTGCTTCTGCTAGGTGGCACGCTGGTACTAGCTGATGCTGCAATGGTTAGTTATTACTGCACAGTTGGCTAAATTGGTGGCAGAAAGGCCCATGAAGGTGTGTTCCTGTGTTGTGGGACATTCAGGTGGGAATGGTTAGAGTCTGGGAGTATCTGTCAGGAGCATCAAGACACACTGCTCTGAAACTGAGATGGTGTTAACAAATCACTGAGCAGAAAGATGTGTTCATTAGAAACTTAGTCCAAAGCATCATTGTGACTCATTGTGACATGTACATACTGGGAGGCCTCCTCAACAGTGCCAATTTTCTTGGAAATTGTACATAGCAATGTGTGTGTGTGTGTGTGTGTGTGTATGTGTGCATGTGGGTCTATGTGTGTGTATGTATGCACTGTATTGAGATTTTTAAACGTATGTGTAGCAATATTTCTATGCATGTCCATATAACCTTATGAAATAGAATAATACAGTACAGGCAAAATATTCAGAAGATATAGTTAATTTCTGATTTCTTCCTTTTATTAGCTATAAGTACTATTTGCATACTTAGATTTACAAAATAAGGGTAATTGTTTAGGGCTCATAAAGTCTTGTTTAAGCCTACATGTTGAGAATTACACTAGGGTTATTGAGAATATTTGCAAAAAAGTGGGGGAGGGGGTAAATAGGCCTGGCGGATAGCTCCATTGGTAAAGGCATCTGACCAAGGTTGACAGTCTCAATGTGATTCCTGGGACCAACGGGGTAGAAGAGAGCTGCCTCCTAAAGATTGCCTTTAGAACTCCACAAATGTGCCATAGCAATATGTGCACTTACAGGGACAGATGCATGCACATACGTACACATGAACACACAAGTTAACTCCAGTTATTTTACAAAATGGTAATTACATACATCTATGTTTATGAGCCAAAATAATATGTAGAAATTACGATCTTTTTGTAAGCATGTGCACAGAGTTATAAGTAGTATAAATTGTCAAATAAATTGAGTTAGATCTATTTTCCAAACAAAGAATAAGAATTTATGATTAAACTTAAGGTTATATCATAAAGAAATGGAGATACATAAAAGTATTGTTTATTGAACGTGTATATGCTTCTTGCATTGTGAAGGTATTTTTTTTTATGTCATGGCACATACCTGAGAGCATGAATTTGGATTAGCGCTGTCCTTCTCAAGGGGGCCTGGAGGTGAACGGCTGTTGAGGCTAGAGTATTACAAATTGAAGAACAGTCTGGGCAACTTAGTGAGGTTCTGTCTTAAAATTTAAAAGAATATGTAAAAAATGCTGGAGATATAGTTTGTTCATAGAGTACTTGCTTAGCATGATGAAGTATTCATAGCAGAAACAGCATCTGGTCAGTGTGAAGGAAGTGAGACCACTGAGACGAGCGAAGAAGAGAGGGGTGATGCAGGAGGACTCAGAAAGAGAAGGAAATGGGAAATCTGAGTATGTGACCTGGGTTAGCATGTACTATGGTTAGACAGACTGTATGCAGAAACACTGAGACACCGTGAGAGACTCCAGATCATCCCACACAGCATGGAGGAATTCAAGAGTATTTGGGGGATTCCCAGTTTATAGCAAACACATGGGTTTGTTGACTTGTAAGCACTTGTTTAGATATTATAATATTTGTCTGTGTATGGCATCATAAAAATTTATGAGTGTTAACACTATTAATATTGATCACCATTATGTTTTGTTTTTATGAAGAACTTTCATAAAATAGAAATAGAATGAATGTAGGGTGTAATATATGCTACCACATTGTGATGATGATGATGATAATGATGATGATGATGATGATGATTACAGTTCACTTGGGAGATGAATGTGTGCCTAGTGGATCAAAGCCCTTACTATGTAAGTCTAATGACCTCAGTTAGAGCCCTAGGGTAACTGATTCAAGATGGAAGGAGAGAACTGACTCCAAGAAGTTTCCCTCTGACCTCTACATGCTCACTACAGCATTTGCCTCTTCACTGTAACACAAAATAATACCGAGTAACAGTAATAGTAATGACAGCCATTTAAAAAAGGTATTATTGGCATAGTGCTAGGTTCCAGAAAACATACCAACCTGGTGAGAGTATTATAAATTTCTACAACAATTATTATTTTATAATGCTTTCATATTTAAAGAAATCTTTGATATTTGGTAAGAGAGTCTCATGGGGCCCACATTTAGTTTCCTGCATCATTAACCTGTGAGTTATGGTGTGTGCCACCAGAACACAGACCACTTTGCAATTTATTTAGATATTCTATAACTTCTTCTTTGGCACTTTATAGATTATTGAACTCAAAATCTGTGTATATATTTTAAAAACTATTTCTGATTTTTATGTTTTAATTTTATTACAACTTAATTATTAAAGTTAATGTCTAATTTCAATCTTCCTTTGCCAAAATAATAAGAAAACAATTGGAAGCTAATGTAATGGCTCACTGGGGGAAAGGTGTCTGCTACCAAACCTGATAACCCAAGTTTAATCATCCTGAGACCCATATGTTGAAGGAAGAGAACTGACTCTCAGATTGTTGTCTTTGGACCTCTATTTACATGGCATAGTTAGTGTGTGTGTGTGTGTGTGTGTGTGTGTGTGTGTGCGTGCACACACGTTACTCCTATGACTTTGCTATACTGTACACCTATGAGTTCCAGGAGATTCTAGATGATTTTTGACACAGAGTATCTTTGAATAAACAGTGTCACTAATTTCTTTTATAATATGAATACCTCCTTTTAACATTTTCTTTAAGGTATTGCTAAGGCTACCTGTATGGAGTTAAGCAAAATAGTGGAAGAGAGCAAATTGCTGTCTAGTATCAGGAACAAATCATCCTGTTACATTAAATACGATGCTTGATTGACATCAGAAGGAAACTCCAATCTTGTGTGGTCATGGGTTTCCGCCACCTTCGTAAGTCCCCATGTGAGCATCACCTCCCACTCCATGGGACAGGCTGAAAGCCATAGTGGGGTTAATAGCTTTTCCCCCAAGGGGCATGAGCTGCTGGAGAAACCTTTTTCTACAAAAACAAGATGTTATGATGGAGAATACTGTATGTAGTATGCTTGTCAAGCCTTACCTCTGCTCTACTTACTCGGTCATTACTCTCCACTCCCTCTGCCATAAGCAACTGTCTCAGATCTTCATCTTGGGAATCAGGAAGGGATTCTAGAAGGAAATGCCAGGGATCTGTGGGTCCTCTCTAAGACTGAAGTTCTCAGAAGTTTCTAAGTACTAAAACACCGGTGGATGCTCAGCTTCCAGAAGGCAACAGTTACCAGCTACTATTTAACAGTCCCTGATACTTTATGGTTCTAGCAAATTCTAGTGCCGTTTAGTAGATCTATGCCTCCCTAATTTCAGAAGAACAATTATTTTCCCCAAGGTCTCAGGTTTCCAAGGGGACAAGAAAAATCATCAGCTCTGAATTAGTTCATGTTTATCCCCCTGATACCTGGGCAGGAGAGTAAATACTACAGCCCTTACATGCTGGAACTTAATGCAGAGATCTCACAATGGTGAGATCTCAGAGACACCCTTCACTTCAAAGTTAGCATTGAGCTTTCCATGAGACACAATCTAGAATGCACTCTGGACTAAGTCACTGAGGGGAAGAAATGGATCCACACAGTTCACTATGACTCCTTACTTCAAGACCAGGCTATTTCCTTGCCTGAGTCAGGATGGACCCCTCCCATGCTTTTGAGAGTCATTCATTCTACCACACTAAGAAACCGGCCCTGTGGACGAAACCTTCAGTTTAGCTCACCCATCTGCTTTAATTATGAAAAGAGAACCCTCCTGTTACAAAGCTAAATTCTTCTTCTCTGCAACTCTGAACAAAGGTAGCCATGTGATGTCTTCACCAGAGTATTCCTTGGCTTCTGTGTCACATTCCATGATTGAGCATCTCTGTTGACTCCCTCACTTCTCTCCCATGTGATGACCTAATTTCCATTCTGAATAATCTTTTTTTGGTGGCCTGTCTTTTTCTCTAAATGTTCCATACTATATGTCACATCCATGATTAAATGTGGTCATAGATACCAAAGGCTTGTCGTTTAGATTGCTGTGTAATGGGAACGGTGTGTTTGGGTGTGTTTCTGCTAGTCATGACTGAAGAACGTTGTGATACCTAACTCTTAAATCCCATGTAACTGGAACTCAGATCCATCGTCTAGCTTTGTGATGACCTTACACCCTCACCTTCAGAGAATGTGTAATGATTTAATGAATTTTATGTTTATAATCTTTCTCTTACTAATGTAGTTGTGTATGGGATCAAAATCTTCATGGAGCAATAACTTAGCTTGGAAATGTTTCTTTTGGTGACTGTTGATGTTTTTTTCTTTGCAGAGAGAAGTATTTGTTACTGTCTTTTCAAATTCAATCTTATAAATCGAGTTAATAAAACAGTTATTTTTCAGGACAACTGGACTAAAAAAATATTCTCCAATCCATTGCTTCACAAGTCTTTGACTTTAATGAATTCAGACAGGAAGAATGAAGAAAACAAAAGCATTGTGCCTGCCAATTTCTGAGATCTGCTCCTGGTCACTAACCTTTCTTGGATTAAACATCTGCCACAGGGTGGTTCATACAGACTCTCAGGACCACATTATCCCCTGAGAAGCCATTCCAAGGACATTACAAGGGTTCGGGGATACTCTACCAAATACTGTCCTTCCTTTCTTTATTCATTTATTAATTCATTCATCCATCTATTCATCAAATATATAGTAAGTTCACACTCTAATTAACAAACAAGCACTTAGGGGAAATTTGGGGGAATGAAGATACCATGTTTAGACATATTTGTGGTTGGTGAATGAGTGTGATTTTGGTAAGAGAGAAACAAAGTTTTAGGCCACATTAAATGATTATCTTTTAAAGACTGTGTTATAGCCAGGGGTTTTGGTCATAAAGAAATTGTGCTTGCAGAGTTCCTTCCAATCCAGTACCCATAATCCTGCTTGGACTCTTCCAGGCCATTCCCATTCTGTGTATAGGGCTTTGACTATTTGACCTTCCCTTTTTTATGCACTGGAATTTTTTCTCTGACAATACCTTTAAGGTTTTGTTTCAGCTGTTGGAGACATCTTATTATTTAAAAGGTGATAAACTTCTTTCAAATGGTGCCATTACATAGCTGTAGTTTTCAATTCCCCACTTACACTAAGATGATTAATACACCCTCAGTAATGCTTGGTTGTGTAACCAAAGCCCGCATCTCAATACACAGAAATGGTTTTGCTTAAACATCCAAGGCTAAGGAATAACTGCGTAAAACAGTGTTCAGAAAAATCTAATCTTACTAAGTTCTAAGTGACATTTGTTATTTTTCAAGTTATGGATTTAGCTGCAACCCTTGATGGAATGAACAGTATCTAGTCTCTGGTCACTAACAGAAATGACAGATACCTGTAAATATCAAAATAGTATTTACATTCACGTTCTCACAACGCTATTTATTAGAACTGACTACAGAACATACTATGTATCAGTGTGCTTCAGTAACGGACAACTACCTCACTAATTTCTTGCATGTAAGTCTGTAGAACTGAATACCTTTATTTTAGTCTAGCTGCTTTTCTTAGCTAACCTATATATTTTGTTCAATGTATGTAAAAACATAATTCTAGAATGGAGTATGTAGAACCAACTAGAATAAAGAGTTGCTTTATGGTGCAAAAAATAAGTGCATTCATTTCTTCATAAAAATTTAATAAGAAAACAGGTAACATCAGAATTGCAGGATCTAAGTCTACCTTCTTTTATTTTTTGAGTAATAATTATTATCATCATTATTATTCATGTGTGTATGAGAGAGACAGATGGATCAAGACAGAGAAAGATAGAAAAAACAGGTAGATACATAGATAGATAGATAGATGATAGATAAATAGATAGATAGATAGATAGATAGATAGATTGATAGATAGATAGATAGATAGAGAATGTCTCGTGTGTGCATATGTCTGAAGTGGCCAGAAAAGTGCATCAGATCCGTTGAACTAGAGTGACAGGTGGTTGTGATCTGCCTGACCTCGATGCTGGGAATTGAACTCAGGTCTTCTGGAAGAGCAGCATGTGTTGTAAACGGCTAAGCAACTCTCCAAATCATCTTTTCTATATTTTAACACCCAGCATTTCCTCTTCTTTGAGGTGTCCTAAATGTTCATTTGTTTATTGTCCTCCAGAGAACAAGAATGAGTTTAATCTCAGAGGTATGTGGTGGCACCCTGATGATCCTTGCATCCATACACTGAGGATGGACTCTTCTCTGGACGTGCTTTCCCACTGTATGGTGGAGGAAAAGATACTGGCAACACACACACACACACGCTCACACACACACACGCATGCATACATACACATGTGTATGCACACAAATGCACATGCATGCATATACATGTGTGCATACACATATACACACACGTATACATCTATGTGCAGACACATGCAATTGTACACATGCACACACATACACCACACTCACATACATACACACCACACACACATGAACATTTTAAAGTTAGACTAATATTAAAGCTGAGCATAACAACACATTTCAAGAAGTTAGGGTTAATTATACAGTTGTGATCAACATGGAAGTTATTTTTTCTTCAAATTCATCAAGTTTTACTACAGGGTGCTCAGAACTCACAGGACATTGTGTAGTAACCATCAAGAGAATGTGCCATCCACACTGTCAAACCTCCAGGGCCTTCATGGATCCATAGAGGATCAAACAGAAACAGATCAATACATAGGGAAGTTACTGAAAAGATGAAATCTTAGCCAATCTAGACATTTAAAGTACGCGCTAAATGATGTATATGTTATGCTATGGGAAAGTGAAAGTAAGCATGAGTTCATTTCAGAGGGGCCCACCCTGTGTGATACGCCGAACTCTATGTAGACATTGGGGGCAGAAAGGGAAGAATGCTTAGGGAGCACTGGTATGCATAATAAAGGGATTTTCTGGGGCTGGAGAGATGGCTCAGTGGTTAAGAGCACTGACTGCTCTTTCAGAGGTCCCGAGTTCAATTCCCAGCACCCACATGGTGGCTCATAAAGAGATTTCCTGCTAGTGCCAAAATGTTTGGTGACATCCAGGGGCTCACTGGTAGTGGAGTTTTGGGGGAGGCAGGGCTACTAATGGAATGAAAATTTAGACTTTGAGTGATGGGAGCAAATCAGGCAGAAAGAATCCCACAATTTTAATCATGACACTAGCAGTTCACCTAAACATAGTTTTGTTTTAAATTTGTATGCATTTATTTCTGATTTTAAGGACACATCACTCTGCTCAACTCTGCATAGTCAGTTCATTTAGGAATAGATGCCAAACACAGTGACTTTAACAAAATCGTTTCTATTGGTTAGACACTATAGCTTCAGAAGTGCCAGAATGTGTTTGTGCCACATTAAGGAAAGAAGACAGCATTTTCCCTCAGATGAGTTTGACCAAGGATGAGCCCAAGTGTCCATGCGTGACTCTCCACTTCTCTCCGTGTTTTTCAGCTGCTGTCATGTTCAGTATCTGGCTTATCTGCAGTCTGCCTGTCATGTGTCTACTTACAACTGATGGGCATTTGAGCGTGTCTAACGAAGGGCTTTTGCTCTGTCTTTATTGACTAGCACAGGAAGCGTCACACTGGAAAAGAACTGGGTATACTTTACAGAAATCTTAACAGTTTAAATGCTTATAATGTAAGAAACCCTGAATTTGATCTCCAACGCGACATAAACCAAATGTACGGAAACTGTCACTGTTGGGTGTGGACATTCAACAATGCATCCCTCTGTCCCCCTTTAACACAGAGAGAGCTATATTCAGGTATCAATGACATACTGTAAACTGTATATTTTAAGTTAGAATGTGTCAGTTTTGAATAGGAGTGCAGCCATGAAGCCAACACCGTCCAAAGCGTCCTCACATCTTTTGCAGTCTTTTTCTCCTCACCTTGCCGCCATGCAGCTCTGGCCTCCAGCTAACACAGGCCCCTTTAGCATTGCTATTGCTGTACATCAGATTGACATTTTTAGAATTTTACAATTCAATAATTTGATGTTTTGGCTTAGTGCAAAAATTATTTTGGTGTTCACACAAGTTCTTACATACATTAAAAGTTCTTTTTAGTGATTTTTTTTTGTGTACACATATGTGTGTGTACGTGCTTGTGCATGCTGACCACAGACATGTGGTCGTGCGTGTCTGTGTCTAGGGTCACATGGAATCTAGAATATCTTTGGGTGTTGTTCCACAGATGCTGTCCAGCTTGTCTTTTTGTCTGTCTGCCTTCCTTCCTTCCCTCCCTCCCTCCCTCCCTCCCTCCCTCCCTCCCTCCCCCCCCCCCCTCCCTTATGTTCTTTTTTTTTTCTTGTTGTTTTTCTCCCTTTTTTAGGACAAGTTCTCTCATTTTGTATCAGTGACCTGGTACTTGTCAAATAGACTAGATTAGTAGCTTATTGGGACCTATCTATATCCATCTCTTTGTGCTGGGGTTACGAGTACAAGCCACCATGGATGGCTTCTTTCCCATGAGTTCTGCAGGTTGAAATGAGTTCTTCATGTTTGAGAGGCAACTTTCCAACTGAGTTACTGCTCTAGTCTCTTTTTTGTTTTGTATGAACAAGTATTATATCCGTGGTTAGACTTGAACTGTGATCCTCATTCCTTCTCTTCCCGAATTCTGGTATTCCGGGAATGTGCTACCATTCCTAGTAGAGCAATTCATTTTCACCTGATGAGTGATATTTAATTGTAGGCTGTCTTATATTTGTTAATACACATACCAGTTGGTTGACATTAGAATTTCTTCCATTTTGGGACTATGGCAAATAAAACTCCACTGTGCGTATGTGTGTAAGTGCTTGTGTGCACACATGCTTTCATGTTGAGTGGGTGCATGCTTGTTAAGTAGTCAGAAGAGTATATATATATCATATATTCAGGTCTCTTTTTAAAGAAAGTTTAATTTTAGATTGCCCTCTAGAAGGACTGTAGAAGAGCCTTATATAGTGATTGGCTTTAACTGTCAAGTTGACACAATCTCAAATCATCTGGCAAGGGCATCAGTGAGAAACTATATGACTTGGGTTGGCCTGTGGGTGTGTTTTTGAAGTATTTTCTTAACTTGAGTTAACTGTTCTGGGAAGACCCACCTTGTATGTAGGTGCCAGCATTTCATGGGCATGGGTCCAGACAGGGTGGAAAGAAGAGAGGGAACAAGTCACTCATCCATTTACTCATTGGTTCTCCTCTTGACTGTGGATGTAACATGACCAGCTTGGACCAGATGCTTCAGATTCCTCCACTTTGTCCTCCCTGTGTGATTATTGTGACTGGAACTTTAAGTCAGACTGACCCCTTCCTCGCTTACACTGCCTTTGTCAGGGCAGTTTATCACAGAAAATGAAACTGGCCCCTTGATGCCTCTGTTGTTTCATGGACACTTGGCATGTTTGTTTTATTCTGCCATTCTAACTGGCATGCAATGCTCATTGCTTTAGATTTTAGTTTTCCTTTTCCTGATTAGTAGTGTTGAATATATTTTCAGGTGCATATTTATTATCTATGAATCTTTTCGAGAACTTTTGCTATTTACTTTATTGAGACAAGGTTTTGCCTCATAGTTGAGTCCATCCTTGAGCTCACAATGTAGATTAGGGTGGCTTTGAACAGGGCTGGGATGACTGATACATATTCTTATGCCAGGGTTCCATTTTGTCAGTTTTTAATTGGTGTTTAGCTTTATTTTGTCCTGTTTTTGAGTTTTGAGAGCTTTGTACAGATCATGGCTATGGATCCTTAGATATATGGCACATGATTTTTTTTCCACTTTAAGGTACATCTTTGCATTCTTTCTCTCTAAATCCTTGCAGGCACTTTGAAACCAAAACATGTAAAACATACCTTGAAGGTTAAGAGTTCTGATTTCAATTAAGAGTAGTTCTGGTTTGTCCTATGATGTTTGACCCATCTGCATGGGATGTGCTGGATCACATATGGGTGGGAGGTATGTGAACAGCAAATGTATCAGGACATGTGTTTGCCCAAACTGGATATAGATGGGAGGCAAATAAGCAAAAAATATGTCAGGATGCCCCTAACTAGACCTGATAAGAAATGTAGTGAATTGTGGGTTTTGCCTTTTTTGTCCCTACCAATCACGACTTGAGGCAATTTTCTGGGAACCCAGAGATGGATCTGACCAGAGTTCATCAACCTGGTCAGTATTGAATTAGAATTTTCATCAAATTTGGATTTAATTGTGGTAGTGGTCTTTTTCCTGACTGGTGGACCAATAGTTCTTCCCCGTGTGCTGGGCTCTCCTCTTTGGGGCTGTCCTTGTGAAGGGAGATCCTCACACTACAAGTCCAGGAGACCCTATCTTGATTCTACCTCTGTGCTGTAGTCATGAAATTCTTTTGAAGCTGCAGAGTGGACAACACAAGAGCTCAGCACAGTTGTCCACATCTCAAGGATTTCTTGTTTGCCTGGAGCCTAGGGTCTGAAAAACAGTTGCTCTCATACATTTTTGTCGGCAAAAGGACAACCCCCCGCCCCATTATTTCACAATGCCCATGAACAGAGATCTTGAAAAAAGATCCTGCTTCTCGGGGATTATGGGGTTTGTCTTTTCACCTCTGAGGTAATAGTGGTGATGGAATGATGGTGGCATGGGGATGAAGGGTTGATGGGGTGATGTGGTGATGGGGGATGGGGCGATGGGATGATGGGAGTAATGGGGGGGATGGGGTGATAGGGGGATGAAGGTTGTCTTTTCACCTTGGCCTGTGCTCTGGTTCAGTCACAATTCTATCCTTATCCAATGGTGCAGCTTATTTAAGAACTCACTAGTCTGAATGCCTGTCTAACAGGCAGTGGAGAAGGAAAAATGATTCCCTTTTGCAAAACACAACAAGGTTACCTGGAGACCAGATGAGAGTCTCCTGGGCAACAGGAGCCACAGAGCTGGTGCAACAGGATACTTCTGCAGAGGGGGCTATGCTCTGCTCTGGTCTATGAGATTCCATGACCTAATTACACTCACAGGGTTCTGGAAAATTCTACCCATGGGAAATGGAAAACTACAGAAAATAAACACAGAATCCACATAAACAAACCCCAGAAATCTCATGTCTTTTATTTTCAATTTTTATCTTTTAAGACAGGTCTCATATAGCCCAGAATGGCTTCAGACTCACAATGGCTAAGGATGACCAAGAATTTCTGATTCTCCTGCTTCCACCTCCCTAGTTCTGGGATTATAGTCATTCATTAGCATAACAAGAAAATGTCATAATCAAGACTGACTCGAGATTGGAGGATGTCAAACTCTATTAAATTTAAATTAAAAATAAAGATTATTTATTTACCTTTCCATAAACTATCAGTTAATAGAAATTCAATTGATTATAGACACATTCTTGGATTGATAAAAGAGAAGACATCATCGGTAACAATATGGATGTTATTATAAAATATTATGATCCTGTTGAAATTGGTGTAGTAAAAGACATAATAATTTAATAGAATTGTCACAGTATGAAAGAAAAGATTATAAATTTAGATTATGCAGCCAAAAGAAGTATTGAGTGGGATGGAATACAAGAAATACACAATAACAATAAGAAAAAGATGTAAAGCATGAAACATGGGCTGAGTGTTTCCACTTCCACACAATCAGAGTTCAACTAGTTGGCAGAGGGATAAAAGGACAGGGGAGTCATTCAAAGAAGCCTTGAAATTTCCCAAGTGTGGAAACAGTGCATTTCTTCAGGTTAAGAACAACTGAAAGAAAATCAAAATGAAATAAAAAGAAACAAAAGCATACTCCAATGCCTATTTAAATAAGTTCAGAACAGAAGAAAAACCAAATCTTCCACCAGTATTAGGTAATAAAAATGGTGATAAAAATTGGATAAAAGGTTACATTGGGTATTAATTCTGATCATATTCCTAGCAAAAATTTATTTCAGACATTTTGGGGTATAATGGTTTTGGATATGTACTTCTATATACTGTCACCTTAGCGTACAAGATTTAGTATTAGTTTATGTTCTGTTGTCATGATAAAAATACCCTGGCAAGAAGAATTTAAAGGACAGGGGCTTATTTTGGCTTTCAGTTTTAGAGGGTGAGAGTCCATCATTGTAAGAGGTGCACAAAGCTGGCTGATCACATTGCCTATATACTCAAGAAGCAGGAACAGGAAGTGGGAGCAGGCTACAAAACTTTAAAATCTGTTCATAGTGATGTAGTTCCTTTAGCAAGACTCTACCATCTACAGGTTCCATAACCTTTCCAAAGAGTATTGCCAGATAGGAACCAAGTATTCTTACAACATGTGAGCCTGTGGGGATCATTTCATCGCCAAACCACTATGGTGTATAAATAAGTGAAGAAATATTTCCAGGTCTGCCACAGCATTTGACCCTCAGCTTGGTGATACAGAAGTCCATGTGGGGAGGGATCAACCAGGGCTTCACCTGGAAACCCATCCTGTCCAAAAGAAATTGAAATTGCTGATCCTTCAGTTTCCTAACAACATACAGAGATGCCATAAGGAATAGGCAGGCCCCACTAGAGGCACAGAACGTCTAGGCAGCTGTTTACAAATAATAGTCCTCTTTCAATACAGAGACAAGTAGATATGAACTGAGCTTCCAAGTGGTGAATGATTATCTGTTTTCACCAATGTCTCTTCTTATGCACGGGCTAGGGATCAAGCTTGTAGAACATTTAGAAGAACCCTATAGAGTATGTAACATTAGGACGAGTGCCAACCATTAAGAAAGAGTATGTGTGAAGGGATTCAAATGGGAGGAGAAAGTTGGAATAGATTTTATGTCAGGTAATATTGGTCATTTTGCATATAGCTTGTCTTGAATAGTTTAAATATATCTCCAATATTTGACACCTCTGTCCAAAGCCTCCCAAGGGGATTCTGAAGTCCCTGGGAACTGTCTTCAGAAAACAATGGCCATTTCCCTCCATCTTTGAGGAATTCTGTAGTCTATGATTTTGTTCATCTCGTTTTTCTCTTGTCTAACACTAAAGGAAGAGACTTGGACTTAGCTAAGTGCTCACCATGTGCTCAGCATGAGTGAGGCCCAGGGGTAAGCCATTACACAGCCATCTTAACCAAATCCCTTGAGGAAGTGAAGGGACTGAGTGGGCAAATCTGGAAGGGAAGCAGGAGAGCATTTATTATCTTTTACTCGGCTGTAAGGAAGCATGCATGTTTAGCAAAATGAGATTTTAGGTAATTGCCTCAATTCCACTGTACTATTCTTATCTTGTTGCTAATTGGCATTTAAAAGAAAACGAGATTGTGGGGGTGATAATAGGCGTCCTACAGTGGACTAGGGTGTAATTTGGGCCTACCAACAATCATTTCAGATAATGTGCTTGTAAAACATTCAATTTAGGCTTTCCGAGGTATTGTTATGGAGCTAAAGTGGTAAGTTCCCAAACCAAAGTGGAACCAATCATAGAGTTAAAGCTTATAGGTGAGCTGGCGGTGGGGAGCACCTGCAGCTCCGGAGGGGGATCTGGGTGGAGCACTGGCCGAGTCTGTTTCTTTGTGATTGTGCTAAAGTACTAGCTTAAAGCAACCTTTGGAGGAAAGTGTATATTGGCTTATAGGTTATCCATTATCAATGATAGCCAAGGCTGGAACTCAAGGTAGGAATCTAGGGTCAGAAACTGAAGCCTAGACCATGGAGGAACCCTGTCTATTGGCTTGCTTTCTTTGGCTTATGCTTTCTTTTGGCTTATGTCTAGATTTTTTAGAAAGGGCATTATTTATAGTGGGCTGAGCTCTCCTCCATCAGTGGACAATCAAGAAAGTGCTCCCCCGCCTCCAGACATAGACACAAGCAAATCTGGTTGAAGCAATTCTTCAATTGAAATTCCCTCTTCTCAGGTGTGTTCAGTTGTACTGAAGTTTCCATCCCTCGTGAGCAGTAGATGTGCTTTCGAAAACACGATGGTGAAGGGGTAGAGAGATGGCTTAGTCAGGAAAGTGCTTGCTCAGCAAGTGCGAGGATCTGACTTCACTTCCCAGCAAGCACATAAAAAAATTGAGCATGGTTGCACATTCCTGTAATCCCAGTATTGATAATGCAGGGAAAGGCAGATCTCTGAGGTTCTTAGGCACCCAGATCCCAATGAGAGACTATGTTTTAAAATACAAAGTGAGTGGGTCTGAGAAATGACACTCAAGGTTAACCTCTGGCTTCTACCTATCAGTCCATGCATAGGCACACACTCTGATGTACACCTACCTCTACTCCCATACAAATATATACATCCTACACACACACACAAGAATGTGATGGTACTGAAAAGCACTATATATCCTTATACCTATATACAATAGCAGAGCCCAGTGGGTTAACAGAAATGTATTCCTTACAGTTCAGGAGCTAGCAAGTCCAGGATCAATCTTTGGGTAGACTTGCTGGGCTGGTTCCTGGGTTTTCCCTTCCTGGTTGATAGGCTGCCTCTTATATTTGTTCTTACAAGATGGGAAGAGTGAGAGAGCTATGTAAGAACTATATAATCAAATCCCGCTTGAAAGGGCTCTGCCTTCATGACTTGATCACTTCAGGAAGGTCCCTTCTCCTAACACCATCACACAAGCACACACGTTTCAGTACATGGATCTTTACACAGAGAGACGTTCAATCAGTTATGTTGTGTGACTTGTCTATTTCAAGGTCATTTTCATCTCAGTTAAATGTGTGTTCCATGTCTATGTATTAAGAATAGATGCAAAGATTCATACATTTAAATATGGAAGAGAACACTCTTAGCTCTCAGTATTTCTGGACCGTCTTCTCCTCTTATGGGAGTCTCCCTTGAATGAGTTTTGGCTAATGGTTAGTGATGGACATCACTTGTTATTTCTTCTATTTTTTTTCTTTTCTGATTTCACAGTATCCTGACAGAAGCCAAACCTTCGCTCTGAAACACTGTTCTTCACAGTTGCCATAAATATAGCTCAGACAAGCAAGGACAGGGATGACAGTACTAATTATTCCAAAAGGGTTTCACTGCACCCACACAAGTGTTTCCTCTTGGGATTTTGATGAAGAGCATGGGTTTTCTCTGCAAATATAAGGTGGGCTGTGTAGTAAGTGATTGTAGGGGACATACAGTTGTTGCAGAACTGAGATCCTGCTTCATCTACCCCCTTCTTCTGTGGTCCTTGCGATGGTTTCATGTGTTCACCTTACACACAACTCTGAAGAAGATTTTCTTCACACAAGACAGAGACACAGAAACTTGTTAAATATTATTAAGTACAATCCATATTTTCACATTTCTTGGCTGGAATTTGAGAGGATAGGCCTGGAGCCTTGAGTCAGAAGTCAGATGTTTCTAGTTGTTTCTCCTAGATTGAAACATTTTTCTACTCCCAGGAGAATGTAGAGGCTCCCATGATCTGGGAAGCTCATCTAAGAAATCAGACTCAGGGCCTCTCCCAGAGGTTAAACAGTAAATAACGGCTGAGGGGAGGGGATTCTTCAGGGGGCTGTACAGGAAACTCTAATGACTCAGCTTCTGCAAGTTATCAAAAATGCTCCTCCATGTTCTCATTAGTAACCCTTCACTCAGATTTCTGTAAGTCACTCCAATAAACTTTGGTTCTATGCTAGACTTAGTTCCATCATTTCTCTGATCTCTTGTCAGTACCCTTTCCTGGGTGAACAGCTCTTTGGCCATGCTTTCCAAGAAGATCACACAACGTTTGGGCAGCAGCCATCTACCCCTCACCACCAAGGGATCTTTAAGCAAACAGTTCCCCAAGTGGACATTCCCAATCATGAAAAAAGATATTCAAGTCTCTTCCAGTTTTACTTCTCAGCGGCTTTAGTTTGAATGGTTCTGTGCAACTCAAGATTGGTTAGTGACACTTGTGTCAGTTATGGAGACCCATGAAGGTCAGAGAAAAAACTGTTTCTGGTAGGAATAACTATCAATTTCCAAGAAGAATGATAACTCTTGTGTGTGTGCATGCACACACACACACACACACACACACAAAATATACATAAATAGAAATGTAAAAACATATACATAGCACACATACATATGTACCATACCACACTCACTCAGAACACATACCCACTCAAACATACATGGAATGCACATATATACAAATGTAAAAACATGTACATAGCATACACATACACACATACCAAACCCACTCATAGAACACACACATATCTATGCACACATGTACACACACACACACACACACACACACACTCACAGACACAGGGATGAGCAGCAATAATGGGGTTTTAACATCGTAGGGCATGTAGAACCCAGACTTAGGTTTGCCTTACCCTGATCATGAGCACTTTACCTTGTAAGAGTTGCTTCAAGAATTCTGACTCCTCGTGGCTACATAAACTTGAATGGTTCTTGCTTTGTGTTAAATTCTTTTAAATGATCTTTATGTTTTCAAATCTGCAATTTTAACTTGGTGCACTGGCACTACTGTAAATGTGGTCTGGGCAAGCTGCCTCCTGTGGGCTTTAGAAAAGGAAAGGGAAAGGAAATGACTGGGAAGTTACTCACAGAGCACACATGAAGGAGCCTAAGAATTACTGCAGAGAAGATTATGGGCAAATCATTATGGCTTTGTTTTTTTTTTTTTTTGCATCCTGCAACAGACAATAGAAAGTATCTCCATTTGACAATTTTGTACCTCTCTCTAAGCATTCACAAACAGATTTCTTTTTTTATACTGTTTCCATGACAACACCTGACATTTCACGTACTTTTTTTTTTTCAAGGAAGGAAAGGTGAAAATTACTCTTGGTGTTAAATTGAATATTTCTCCTTCTCCTCACCTATTTTATTCACAGACACTTAGGAGACATGGTAATTTCACATTCCTTTCAGAAGTTCAATGCTATTTTCCTACTTTAGATGCAGAGATTAAATGACTGCCACTGCAATTGCTTTTGCTAAATCCAGTGTGTTTGTAGAGAAAGCCAGTCTCCCTAAAGCTGTTTTACAATCAGTAGTTGTTGAAACAGCAATGCTCCACAACTACTTGCTCTTTCTGTAATTGGGACAGTGGAGTTTTCGAACAGCTGAGAACCACGTTGCTCTGTGTTCACGGTTGTGTTGTAGCAACTGTATTGTCTCATACAGTTTCTCTTCAATTCCAACTACCAATTAGCAATGAAATGAAGGAGATACGTGCTTATGAAGAATAGATAATCAAATATGGGGTATATGAGTGGACTCGAGGTTTGTGTATGTATGAGTGTGGTATGTGTGTGTGTATGTATGTATGCATGTCTGTATGTGTGTGTTGAACTTCAACTATTTTTTAGATCATTTTTGTTTGTTTGTTTCTTTAGAAAACAGGATCCTTTGAGAGGTGACTACTTTTGGAAAGGAAACTCCTGGGTTTTTGTTTGGGGAATTGTTCTCACATATCTCAGGCTGATATGGAACCTACTATGTGGCTGGGAATGACCATGAGAACTTCTGATTCTTGTGTAGCATGAGTTTTGGCTACTCTGCTTATGCTCCCAGTGGGTTCTAGTGCTCTTCCAGCCACTCGGCCAGCAGCTCTTTGGACCCAAAATGAAAGACACACACACACACCATATATACACACACACCAAACACATACACACACACACCTCACACACATACCACACACACACACACCACACACCACACACCACACACACACACCACACACACACACCACACACACACACCCCATACACACACACACACACACCACACACACAAACACACCATACACACACACACACACCACACCACACACACACACACACACCACACACACACACACACCATACACACACACACACACACACACACACACACACATGTGTGCATGCATTAGCTTATTTTTAAAATGCCTTCGCTAACTCAATGACTGGGCACTTCTAATCTTCCACCTGCTACCCTGAACCCGACCGGGGAGGTGGCCAGTGGCCACTTACCTGCAATCTCACATGGTTGGTTGGCTTTATACCCTGCAGCTCTCATCATCTGTTTCCCACTGCTTCCTGGCCATCCCCCATCTGTTCCCCACCATATCCTAGCCCTTGAAACTCTAAGGGTCTCACCCTGTTTCCCTTTTCCCAGCCATGGCCACTGGCATCTTTAGTGAGTGATCAAAAATCAATTAGGGAAAAGGACCTGTAGTGTTTGATCATGCAGATTCCCGATTGGACCAAAGCGTTAAAACCAATTTCAACATACTTGTCCACATCCTAACTGCTGGGATTGTAGGCAAGTGCTGAATATAGCTGGGTTAGAGTGAAATATTCACTCATATCGAGGAGGGCCTCTTGTTTCACTCTAGCCCCTGATTCACAGGTTAATCCCATCCAAAACCATGTTCCAGGAAACATCTGTGGCCCAAGCAAGTTAAATGAATGGATAAATTTACCATAATGTAATAGTGTGGTGCCAAGCTCTATGCCAGGAGGAGCTAGCCTCTTGAAGATGACAACAAAGAGCCAGCATGTCACAGCAATATCTTTTGACCTCCATTTCCCCAAACCTTGCTCTGGCATATTTATTAACTGTTGACTACCTAGGATGCTCCATTGTGCTTGCTGCTCTGGACAACTGGCCTGACAAGGGAGCCACTTTATTGACAGAGGCACTGAGTAATGTGGAGTATGTTCAGGGCTGAATCCTTTGCTTTGTATGAAATGGCTCAGTTAAATTGGAGAAAATATCACCTAGAAAACAATCCTTTCTATTTGTGTAGTATTTAAAAGTAGCTTCAGCACTTTAGAATGAGTCTTCTTAAACTGTGCCACCTGAGAAGGTGTTGGGTAGCTGAACGTGAGAGTAGTAAAGAGCTTGAAAACAGTAAGAGGTTTCTGAACGAACCATGATCAACAATTAGTTAAAAATCAAATGCTGCGGGAACCTGAGGTGTTTCCAACGTTCTCACTGTTAGTGCACAGCACAACAACCGTGGTTCTGAACACACAGCATGCACAATTCCTCAGCAGGTATCACATTAGCACATCCTAGATTGTACTGTGGTAAAGGAACAAGCTCACACATCTCATTAGCATGCAAACTTACTTTCATCTTTAAGAAATGGTAACATTATATGTGTGCCTACTTTTAAGAAAATTGTGTGTGTGTATGTGTGTGCATTTGTGTGTGTGCACATGTGTGCATGCATGCACTTAAGTGAGAGCATGTATCTCTACAGATCTCTGAGGTCATTGGACTCCAAGAGTTAGAGTTACAAACCTTTATAAGTTACCCCATTTGGATTCTGAAACCTGGCTCTCTACAGGAACAGTGAGCATCCTTAACCCCTGAACCCATCTGTCTAGCCCAAGAATTATTTTAGAATATCTTCTTTTGTAATTTATTATCAGTAAATGTTTTATTTATATACCTGTATTATATATTTAGGTTTAAATAAAAGTTTTCCCCAAGAGGAGAGGTCATGAGTGGAAACCACTTCAGAATCCCTGACTGTTGAGAGCAGGTTGGATCTGAGCATCTCAATACCACAACCACACAGCAAGGTTGAAGTACAGATGTCCTCCCAGAATTTCTGAATACATCATGGTTGGTACCTAAATGTTTGCACTTTAGCAAGTTTCCAGGTCTTTCAGCTGCTGCTGTTTCTGGACTACATTTGGGGAGAAGTAATGTCAGAAGAAAGGATTATTCATGGATTTTACCTGACTCAGAATCCAGCTGTCAGTGTTCTACTCAGAACACTGAAAAGGCTGAGGAAGGGTATGGTTTCTCTCCACATTCTGCTCCCAACACGCACAAGGAAACACCCTAGAAGATTCTCTCATGCTTGTCATCTTCACATGTGAGATAGGTGCACATTTTTCACCCATTTATTGACCTAGAAACATGATCATGATCTACTCATGATCACCAGGCATCAAGTGAAGATGCCCTCATCCAGCTCTGGGTACATAATCCACATAGCTATGTCCTCTCAATATGTTCCATCTCTGTCAAGAAATTTTGTCAAGAAATTTTCAAGAAAAATGAAATAGGGAAAACTACATGTCTATGCTTCTGGTCTAGTTCACTTAGGAGATCACTGCCCCTTTCATTAATATCATGGGTTTTGCAATTACAGAAAATAAAGATATAATAATATAAATAATTTTGGTCATCATGAGTATGTAAGCTAATTACAGAGTATACTGAATTGTATGCTTATTGCATACTTGTATGTTTCAAATGGATAAAATTAACTTATCTATTTGAAATTTTATTCTTGAGATCTATTTGCCCACTACATATCTGTCTATCTATCTATCTATCTATCTATCTATCTATCTATCTATCTATCATCTATGTATCTATGTATCTCTGTATCCCTTTATCTATGTATCTATCATTTATCAATTATTTATCTGTCAGTCATCTTTATATCTATCAATCATTTACATATCTTTCTATGGATCATTTATCTGTCTTATCATCTCGGTCTTTGAACTTCTAATAGAATCAGTGATACTATCTCATTGGTTTTTCTTATTAATTAAAAAACAAAATAGAATCTTTGACTTTTTGCCTCATCTGTCTCAATGTGTACTAGAGTTAAATTATGCTTTACTTTGGTGAGCATCTGGTTCTAAGGACAGCACTGGGTGAGTTCTCATAGTTCACTATTCTTTATATACTCTGATTTCAACAGTCACTATAGTGAATGTCTGATGAGCAGGAGTTAAATGGTTTAATGATAAAGGAATAGAAGGCTTACCACACCAAAAATTAGACAAAGAGTTTTCTAGACAGAAAGAGCCAGAAAACTCCCCCAAATGAGACAGTGCTAGAATACAAATAGTGCAAGAGAAAGAGGAATAGGTAGAAGCATGCAGTCATTAGAGAGCATAGGGTCATATGGAGAGCTGCCTGTCCTTGAGGACACCGTGGAGCCTCTAGACAATCAAATACACGTTGGAGAATGGTTCACAGGGAGGAAACTGGCTGTCAGAGTGACCATTAAAATCCTATTGTACCAAACACTGCATGATCTTGCATCTCAGTGTCAGGAACCCAGTTATCATAGAACAGTGTCCTGGCTCCTCTGTGTCATTTGTCTCTAGAGAAGGAGTTATCAGAGGCATTCAGTCACACTTCAGTGGCTCTGTCACTGTTCTCAGACACCTGTCTGGATGGGTGACACAGGGCTCTGTCTTTAGGTAGCTTCACCATGCTGAACTATACCTATGCCAGTATGTGGGAACTCCCAGACAACGTGCTGTTATTAAACTACCAAGTTTTGACTTATGGCTTGGCCTTATGTACTCAGTCTCAGCTGTGTCTTGGTACAGGTAAAATTGTACTCAGCTTTCATCCCAAGCATCACAGTGGGTGTTTGATAAACGGAAGTCCTGAGTACTAACCTTTCAGTTCCCATCTGGTCTGTATTTTGGAGGAGCCAACAAAGATCAGATACCCATAGCTCCCAATTTCAAAATGTGACTGTATTGGTTAGCCTTTGTCAGTTTGACACAATCTTGAGTCATTTAAACCTCAGTTAAATTCCTCCATCAGATTGGCCAGTAGGTAAGTCTGTTAGAGGAATTTTTTTTCTTTTAATGAATGTTTAATGTGAGAAAGCCCAATTCATTGAGGGTGGAGTCACCCCTGGGCTGGCTGTCCTGGGATGTATAAGAAAGCAAGCTGAACAAGCCATGGAGAGCAAGCCAGTAAGCAGTGTTCTTCTAAAGCAGTGACTCTCAACCTATGGGGTGTGACCCCTTTGGAGGTCAAATATCAGATATCCTGCATATCAGATATTTAAATTACTATTCATAACATTAGCAAAATTATAGTTACGAAGTAATAGTGAAATAAGTTTGTGTTGGGGGTCACCTCAACATGAGGAGCTGTATTAAAGGGTCACAACATTAGGAAGATTGAGAACCTCTGATATAAGGGTTCTACTTCAGTTCTCGTCTCCAGGTTTCTACCTTGCTTAGGCTTCTACCTTGACTTTCCTTAATGATAGGGTGTTTGGGACACCTAAGTCAAGTAAACCCTTTCCTCCCCAAGCTGCTTTTGGTCATAGACTTTATCATAGCAATGAAAATCATGTTTAAACAGTCACTCACAGTGTTGTAACTGGGCTCATTCTATGTCATTCAGTAAAACAACAGTTAAAAGGGTCCCCAAGTTTCTAATGTTTAGTATGAACTTACAGACTTAACACGAAAGTCAAATGCAATGGGGAGATCTTACATAGTAAAAATGACTCAACCTTGTTGGGAGGAGAACAGAATAAAGTGACAGGGAAGGTGATATGTATTCACTCTGCAAAAGATAAAAATTAGATTTGACTAATGGCCTTCTTGCAAAGTGAAATTCTCTTATTCTGTGGTTGTCAGTAAGGATAGCAATGTGAGAGCAAAATGTTTGCCAATGCCTTTAAACTGCAGACCGGCTCCACTGGAACACCCTTCTCCATCAAGGTACCACATTATACCTAGGTGTAGGATTTCAGTGACACATTTTAGTGACCCATGCTGATGCTTCATGTGGCCACTACTGCAAGCTCTGTGAAAGATATTGACCTGCCTGTGTGTGGCCTGCTACCACATTTATTTCTGAAACAAACCCTGAACTTTTTTTTTTTGAAGCTTAAACTGGTTTTTTGAAAGTGTTGCATATGAAAAGAGAAAGAATTAATTGGTAAAACCATGAGTCAGCCTTATTTTTGGAAGGAATTTGCCAAGCTTGCTTTGTCTCACTGAGCCATTGAAAGGAGGGACACAAGAATTCTGAAGACCTCGCATTCCACTGAACCCCAGGACCAGCTACAGGCTTCGTGGTGATTTTGTTGATTTCTCTGTAAAACTTCCTAATCAACACAGCTGGTAGAAAGTTTGGTGACAAGGAGGGGGGCCCAGAAAAACTTGAAATTAATATGGATTTTGCTGATCAAAAGAAAAGAAGAAAAATAAGAATTTTACTGAAGTTAGTCTAATAATTGACAGGTTTCCATTTATTGTGAATGGGGAAATCAACATAAATTTACATGTTTCATGTAATCAGTAAGAAAGCAGAAGCGAGACTCTAAAGAAAAAACAGGGATAATAAGAGCCAGCAAACAAGCAGACGCACCTTCACTTACAGAATTCCTGATACTTGTGAAGCCTCATGTTTTCCAACTGTGTGTGTATGTGTGTGGTGTTAGGAATGTGTGAGGTGTTATATATGTGTGTGCATATGTATATGTGGATGTATGTGCACACATGTGCATAACTGTGTGTGCATG
Organism: Grammomys surdaster; assembly: GCF_004785775.1. Lineage (NCBI taxonomy): Eukaryota > Metazoa > Chordata > Mammalia > Rodentia > Muridae > Grammomys > Grammomys surdaster. The sequence goes on along the minus strand of NW_021620449.1, from coordinate 855,396 downwards.
TATGTGTACATGTATCATATGTGTGTGTGGATGCATGTGTGTGTGTGTATTTGTACATGAGTGTATACATGTGTGTGCCTGTTTGGGGGAAGGCCTCAGTCTATATAGGGTGTTTCCTCAGTTGCTCTCAACCTTCATTTATTTAGACAAGGTCTCTTTCCAAATCTGAGCTGGTGAAATTTAATTAGGACAGCTGGCCAGGGAGCTTCGAGGATCCTCCTATTTCTGCCTCCCCTGAGACACCATTCTTTTTTATTTTTAATTGGATTTTTATTTGAATTCTGGGGATCCAAACTCATGTCCTCAAGCTTACATGCCATGCACTTTCCCAACTGAGCAATCTCTTGGCCTTCTCTTCTTTTTGTAGGGAGAGGATATAACCTAGGAAGTAAGAGAACAAAGTTAGAAAACTATCTACAGCTTTAACCTACCATGAGAATGGCAGATCTTCTATTTGTTGAAAAGTGTTCTTTCTAATGGCACCAGACAGACAAGTCAAGATGGAGTTGCTATGGTTACACTACAGAGCTAAAATACCCCAATGAAAGGCAACTCACGGGAGAAAGAAAGGGTTTAAGTTAGCTTGCAGTTCCAGGTTACAGCCCATCATGCTGGAGAAGTCCACAGGAACTTGAAGCAGTTAGTCATGTCCATAGTCGAGAGCAGAAAGAAATGAATTAGTACAGATTCCTGGTGTGCAGCTAGCTTTCTTTACAGTGTTGTGCACTGTGGGTGAGCTTTCCCACCTCAGTTAAATTAATCAAAGCAATCCCCCAGAAACACGGCCACAGGACAATGTTATTAGATGATCCCTCTTTGAGAATGTCTGCCCAGTGATTCTAAACTGGGTCAAATTGACAGCTGTTATGGGTACATTTCATTGATCAAGAGACTGAGGCATCAAGCAGAATTCTCTCACTTCTATTTGTGTGTTTTACACTTGAGTGTATGTGCATGCATGCACATGCATGTGTACAGGTATTCACAGAGGCCAAGGGATGGGCCTTAGGTCATCTAGAGCTAGAAAGATGGGTGCCGAGAGTTGAACTCAGGTGGTTTAGAACAGCAGCAAGCTCCCTTAACCCTTGGGCCATCTCTTTAGCTTTCCTTTCTAAAAATGTATTTCTCTGTAACTCTTGAATTTGTTTACAAAATATATTGAACTTTTCTTTTTCTTTCAAGTTTACCCTGTTGACTTAAATTGAAAGTTCATGTAATGCTAGAGGACAACCAGGCACTGAGGAGATGAAATAAGCCACTAAATGTCTTAGGGGTCAGGATTTGGGATTCTAAATTGGTTTTGCTCTGCTGAAGCACAATTACTGAGACTTGGAAAAAAGTTTGTTCACCTATTTGTTTACTCTGTGAAGAACAGAAGACAATAAAGTCTACCTTCAGATCCCAATATCTGATTTATAAGACTCTAAATGGTTTACTGTGTTGAATATGATTGTTTATTATGACTGGAAATCTAGATAGTATATGGAACTAAAGAGATGACTTACTGATTAAAATTGCTTCCTGTTCCCAAAGAGGATCCACGTTTTGTTCCTAGCACACATGTTGGGTGGTTCACAAATGTGGGTAATCTAGCCCTAGTGGGTCCAACACTTTTTGGGGTTCTGCAAGTACTGTATTCAAGTAGCATATACACTGACACACACACGAATCAAAAATCTTAAAATTATATATATATATGTATATATAATTATATATTATATTATATTATATTATATTATATTATATTATATTATATATATATTCCTAACCAGAAAATCTGCAAAATGAGGATATTTTGTTGTGGTGTGAGTTCTTATAAAGAACCATTGAACAATGAAACAAAAGCTTACAACAAATATAGAACTAAGCCTAATTATTCATAGCAATGTTACTCTAGTTGCTGTGACAAAAGAATTTACATATAATAATGTTGTAGTCTTCAAAACAGCTGATGGTCACATAAAATAGGCTCCCAGGACTATAGGTCTTCCCATGTTGGACATGTTCAACAATATTTTCTGTAATCTCAAAGGACTGAATAACAACAGGTCAGTTGGCAGCTAGTCGTGGGTGGCTTTTGACCATGCCAGATAAATGAGAAACACACAAAAAGGAGGCTGTGTGCCTAGTGATTACACGTACTGTCTACTGGCTCATTAACCCTTAACTTATAAAACACAATAGGGAAACAGCAATAACTTTCATCAGATAACAGTTATTAATGGTGACAGATTTTTGTCTATCTGGAGTCATCTAGGAAAAAGAGAGCCTCATTGTAGAAAGTGTATCCTCAGATTGGCCCCTGGACAAGTCATGGGGTATTGTCTAACTCAATAGTTAGAGTAGAAGGGTTCAGCTCATTGTAGGCTCTGGTCCTAGGGCACATAAAAAGCAAGTTGAGCAAGCCTCAGACAGCAAGCCAGCAAGCAGGCTGCCTTCATCATCTCTGCTTCAGTTCCTGCCTCCTAGTTGTGGCTTGAGTTCCTGACCTAAGTTGCTAGGTCCTGCTTGGCCATGTGTAAGGAATGGAATGACATGGTTCCTGTACTTGGAACCAAGTCAACAGGGCATGGGCCTTAGCAAGTGTTGGTGGTTACTGTGCGAGTAAGGCTTGTTTGTATAAAAGTGTACATATTTTCAAGTGCTTCCTTCAAAGAGTGCCCTCTCTGCCAAGGTTAATGACTCCATGATAATTAGAGACAGCTCAAGTCTGGGAGGCTAAGGTGTATCTATGTCTCAGCAAAATGGTAGAATGCTGTTACCTTCAGGACAGCCATTAAGGCTGTGGGAAGGAACTCTAAAACGTGAGTTTGAAAATATATGATTTCTCAACTATGTAAAATATAAGGATGTAATATGAATTGTATAAAAAGCTTCATAGATCTAAAGGAACAGAGACAGCTGCACTATGAGTCAACTTGTCAGAAAGATACAAAGACAGGCAGATACAAATGCAGGCAGATTCCTGAGTTGAAGGTCAGCCTGGGACAGAGCAAATTTAGGTCCAGGCATGGTAGAAATGGTAATTCCAGGATGGGGTCCCACCAACTATATTATTGTCCATGCTTGTGCTTGCTGTCTCTTCCTAAGAATCAAGGGGCTATGGACTTGAGGTGGTAATTCATCAGATAATAAAAAAGGAGCTTGTTGTAATGACTGAATTGATATGTAAAATAAATCTTTTTATCTGTAAGAGATGAGCTATCTACACAATTTTTACAATAGTAAGAGAAAGCTGCCCCAAGCAGAACAGATACAGAGAGCAATCTGGAAGGCTGTCTCAAGCAGAGCACAGGTCACCAGTCAATGCACAATTTGACTTTTAGTCATTTGTTTTGCCTCTCTCAAACACTCCTCTCTCAGAACTCATCTCCAAGCCAAGGCTGGTCCTTGGCATCAAGTTCCTTCATGATGGCCTGTGATTAGAACAGGTAAGCCAAAATGAGCTTCTTCCTCCCCATGCCATGGTCATGGTATTTTATTACTGTGACAGAAACCAAATTGGGGCATACATTTGCCTTTAAAAGAGGGGGAAAGGCCATGTCACGAGGCTTCTCTGAACTTGGTAGGAAAACTGACATTCCTCCTTCATGGAAAGATATGGATGATGTTTGACATTAAATTCCAGTACTGAAAAATGTCTGGAATCTACTTGACCTTTTCTGGAGTATCTCAAAATATTAGACTACATGCCACATTGCTAGTATTACTCTCTTGACTCTTTCTGAAAGGCTGGGGATTGAACCCAGGGCTTACTCCATGCCAGGGTAGTGCTCTCACCTGGTTCTACCTCTGGTCATGTTATTATCTACTTTTTCCCAATTATGTAATTTTCACAGTTTCTGCTTCTTATTCAATGATGTCAATGATATTGTCTCAGAGAATAAAGCATGAGTGATATAAAAGTACTCATAAACCTTCCAATGTTGTTCCAGGTGCATTGAGCAGCAGCCTCTCCTCTGCTATTACATGACCAGCATACATGTGGGCATCAGAAGTCCTTTCAGATAGAGATATTCCTGAAATTCATTAGTAACAAAATCAGACTAAATTAGGCAGTTAAAGATCATACATTTCATGTTTGTCTACAGTGACCAGAAGAGGTGAATCTGTGAAGACAGAAAGTATATTACTGCCTGATTGGGGGTGAAGTAGCAGAAAACAGCTTACTAATGAGGACAAAGCTTCCTTCTACAGAGATAAGAATATTCTGGAATTATATGGGATGAGGGGTTGGTTAGCATTATGAGTTCTGAAGAGTACCTAATTCAATAAAGTGCTTAAAATGGTGCATTTTATGTTACTTGAATTTTACCTCAGTAAAAGCTCATGATATGTTTTAAAGTTTGAGACATTCAGCTATAAAATGTAGATGAGAAAAGGTTATGCTAACATCTTATGCATTTCTCCTTTGAAAATTATCTCCATTACACCCCACAAGTGTCATTCGATTGTGTTTATACATCTCATATCTCACAGCATGAACTTAACGGATTCATAACATTGATTTTATAAACTTAACCTCATACTTCTTGATTGTCCATCTGCCATGTTCTATGTGCTACATGTCTCAGATCTCATCCTTTTGATGATATGAGTATTTATCATCCATGTGTGGGATCTGTCCCTTTTAAGCTAAAGATCTAGATATTTCAAAAAAAATTTCAAAGAATATATCCAAGTTGAAATAACTTCTTAGAATACCTATACCATAATATCCAAATTCCACCATTGGCATTAACTCTAAATTTATGGATATCTGCTGAAAAATGTGTATTTCTGTCCACCCATAGCCCCTTTAAAGTCATAAGCAGTCATTCTTGTTTGGTGTTTTGAAAGCATTTCATGTTACTGACAATTATGACTAAAAGCTTGGTCATTTCTCATTATAGACCTCATAAGTCTTTAAAAGTTTTGGTCAGTGAGCAGATAATAAGCAACCATGGGGTACTCATTCCCAAAAGAGACATCTATGCCACATCCTCTCCTCTCAAGGCTCAGGGAGGATCATGGGAACAGGGGGATAACAATTCTAAGAGCAAGAGTTGGTGGACAACTACAAGACAGTGTATTCAGAAACAAGAGAGCCACTGCACATAAAAACTCCCAGTGTCTGCAGATACATATACAAGACATGCACAAGGTCACTGCAGATAAAATCTCAACATGGTCAGGGAAGGGGACCACAAAGTCCCACCTTCCCACTCCAGCTGGGGAGAGATTGGCAGTTGATAACTTATGGAAGAGAGAGAGTCCAGTTCTCTTCAGGGATGAGCTACCTAAGCTCCAGTAGATGGCCCTACACTTGTGCACATACTGGCAAAGTAAGTGGACTTGATAGGGTTTTTCTTTTTTCTTTTTTTAAAGAGACCATATGAGGGCTGAAGGAAATAATAGTGGAGAGTATGAGAAGAATTGGAGGGAAGGCATTGAAGTTGACTTGATCAAGAATATATTATATTCTTAATGTATAAGGTTCTCAAATAAAACTTCATATTTAAAAAGTACATTTTATTTTTTTCAAGAAATATATATATACTGTATTTGTATTTTCATCATATCTACTCTCTACTCCTCCACTCTAGCTATCTCTAGACTACTCCTCAAGAATATCCATTTCTTCTACCTACTTCATGTCCCGTGTGTGTGTGTGTGTGTGTGTGTGTGACATTGAGTCTGCCCATATGTACATAGTTGTGAGGCCATCCATTGAAACATGGGAAATCTATCACTTGCTACACTCCCAAAGAAAAATGATCCACCTTCTTCCAGTAATCAACTGCCAATAATAGCTCCATAGCTACAAGTGGAGCCTTGTAAGCCCGTTCCTCATCCATGGTGGAATGCTGATTAGCTTGATCTTGTACAGGCCTTGTGCAGAGCTGTTGTGATTTCATGAGTGCAGTGGTCATACCATGTCTAGAACATAGTATTTCCTAGCACTTCTTCCCACCCTCTGACTCTTGTACTCTTCTTGCCTCACTTTCTACAATGTACAGGACATATGCTTAGGAGACAGGGGTTGGTGGGGATGTCTCAGTGAAGGCTGAGAACTCGACTCACTTATCCTCAGAGCTGGGCTACTTATCAATGAATGCATTAACTGATCCCTGCAAAATAAGTGTCTCTGATCAAGGTTTTCTACGGATATAAACAAAATTATTAGAAGGCATTTTGACAACATAACCACTAACAAAATAGCAACAATAGGTTCTGACTTAGGGCCATTGACTTCTCCAGTCATGAACTCTGACGTCTTTGCTAATTTTTCCTATCTAACATCAATAGTGTCGCAATACACACAAATGTGCAAATTCCCCTCTAGGAGAGTATGGAGTGCTTTGGGCATGTACTTAGGAGAGGTATAGCTGAGTCCATCATAGTTCTACTTTTAGCTCTTTAGAAACTTTCACTGATTTCCAAAGCATCTACATCCATTTACACACCTACGAACAGTGGGTTAGCATTTTTCTTTCCTCACATCCTAGCTAACGCTGTTGTAATGTGATTTCTTGATGACAGCCATTGTGGCTGGGGCAAGGTGAAATCTCAAAGTAGTCTTAATTTTCATTTTCCTAGTGGCTAATGATATGGAACACTTTAAAGATGTTTATTATCCATTTTCATAAATTCTTCTTTTGAGAATGCTGTGTTCAGGTTCATAGCCCATGTGGGTGTTGTTGGTTTGATCAGGTCATTTGTCTTCTTGATGTTTAGTTTCTTACATTCGTTGTATAGTCTTGGTAGGAAGCATCTGTCAGGTACCTAGCTGGTAAAGGCTTTCCCCCATTCTGTAGGCTGCCTCTTCATTTGATTGAAAGCTCCTTTTGCTTTTGATTTCAAGAGATCCCATTTGTCCGATGCTGACTTTTTCCCTCAGTCATTACAATCCTATTCAGAAAGTCCTTCTTAGAAAGTATTCCAAATCTCAGACCCTTTCCACACTGTTTCCTCTCATCTCAAAGACTCTTCCTCCTTGGGACCATTGGTGGTTTGCATTTATTCTTACATATCTGTATTAAAGCCTACACTCTATAGACTGGCTTCACAATCTGATCTATGTTACCCAATTCAACTACTACTCAGTGAGTCAGATATTTCTATCTGACTACAAGGTATGCTATTCCAGACCCAGTGCCTTCTCTTCCACCTAATGACATGCACACACACACATACTCCTGTTACCTGCCTGTGCTTTGTTTGATTCTGAGCAGGTCATCTTTGCCAATTTATGCCACAGAAAAAAGAAAGCTCTGCATATTGGGGAATCCATCAGTACACAAAAAGAAGTATCCCCAGTACGTTGTTTTTGAGAGTTTATCAATCAAAATTAACAATAAAATCACATAATCCATAATCAAAATACAACTTGCTGTCATGAATCTATGAAAGTGACTGACGAGCAAAATGTTTATTTTTGAAATAGAGGGGCTAGAGAGTGATGGCCCAGAGGTTAAGAAAGCATGCATTCTACATTTCCAGAGGACCTGAGTTCAATTTCTAGTACTCATACTGAGTGGCTCACATCCACCAGTTACTGCAGTTACAGAGAATCTGAGACCCTCTTCTGGCCTCCATAAACACCCGTGGTTAGCTGCATACCCCCCACCCTGCCACAACACACCCATAATTTAAAAATCTAGATTTGGCTAACTTCAGTTTTTCCTTGGTATGGCCCAAATTCAAATTCTTCCCTGGTGTCTGTTTTCTTTACCCTATCCAAAGCCTATCAAAGACCTAGCACAGCGCTTGGAATGAAAGACAGTGGAATCCTTCTTTACAGTCTGTACTTCATCACAAGAGATAAACTGGAAAAGCAGATGCATGGGTCTCAAATATCCTATCCCAAAGCACATTTTTATCATCCATAAAAAGAATAACATAGATAAACAACCTAAGAGGAGTGGACATTCTTCTCCAGGAGTCCCAAGGTACCCAACAGCATCTGTAAGATGCTCCTGGTTTGCATTTTGGCTGAGAATGTCCTCACAGTGGCAGACAGCACTGAGGTTATGTGTAGAACACTGCTCTCAAAGCAGGCTATCTGGGTTGAGGGCTCTCGGCTATTTATTTTCCCTTAGTCACTAAGAGAGAATGAATACACCCGGCTGCTCTCTACTTTCCAAACAAGCCAGGCCTGGAGAGACATAAATTCTTTCTATTTATAATAAACAATCTAGATGACCATGTGCATATTGTTAAAAGCTGTTTCAGGATATCTTTGGCTGCTACTAAACTCAATCACAGTTGGAGACTGTTTGCTAAGAGGTCTGACCAAGGCCAGCTTTTATGGGCTCCGAGAACCATAACCCTCTAAAGGACACTATGAGTGATTTTTGAAAAGCAGACCCTGTAAATAGACATTGCTTCTCATTTGAGTCCATGGCATTTTTCTTACCATACTGTTATTATTTTTTATAAAGTCTCAACAGCTTTCTTTCTGTTTTTATTAATATCCTGTACAGAGAAGAGGTGCTTAGTAACATCCAGCTTATTTGTTTTACCTTAGAGTCCATGCCACCTATCCTGGAGGGGTTGGGGGAGGGAGACTCTAACAGAATATATTGTATGAAAAAAATTATTTTCAATAAGTAATTGATGATGGTGATGGTGATGGTGGTGGTGGTGATGATGATGATGATGATAAAATTAGGGTCAGTTTCTACATTATGCTGGACACATCTTTCACATCTTAGTGATTTCTGTAATTTCTTTTTCACTTACTCTGAGGGATGATGGCTAAATGGAGCCCTGAGCAGCTTGGTAAGGCTTGGCTTCAACATTAGATTGCACCTTTCTTCTTATTTTTGCCATCAAGCTGAAGGAACAGCTACCATTTGGTGCACATCTGGGCATTGTGGAAGACATCTGTAGATTAGGAGAGCTGGTGATACTTTCCATCCCATTTAAAAGCCTGGATGCAGGAGAGTCAAAGGTGTTAATACCAGAGCAGATGGATGAAAAGACCAAGACCCCAATTTCATTTCTGTAGAAGGAGTAAAGTACCCTTTCCTCCATCCTTTGTTAACTCATTCTTTCATTTACCTATGTTTACCCTTGTTTACATGCACAAACATGGATATGAGTTCTTATGCAGAGGTCAGTGGACAACTTGCAGAAATCTGATATCTCCTCCTATCATGTGAGTCCTGAGGATTGAATGCAATGCTTCTTCAGGTGTGGCTGCAAGGTCCGTACCCACTGAGCCATCATATCAGCCCCACCCTTTGCTTCTATTCTGGCCTAAGGTGACCAGATAATGTTCACCTACAAGGGGAGAACAGTTTGGCTCACTGCTCCTTGATTATCAGAACGCTCATCTCATCGAAATCCATCTTCAAAGACACACTGAGAATAATGTTTAATCAAATCTCTGAATCCCCTGTTGTTCTGTGATGTAAAAATAAAAATGAATCTTTACAGCTGCAGCTAACAACCACCTTGTACCTCTTCCAGGATCCAAGCCAGTATACCAACGGAGTAACCAGGGATAGAGAGATGGACAAGGTCATTGGCAAATCGATGCTTTCTTTTGAGTTTTAAACTTTCCCTTTTCTCATATATTCGTTTACCTCATTTTATATGAAATTTTAACCTTTTTATTGTTTCCTAAATTTGAGCCTACCTTTGAAGGTAATGCTGCTCACTGAAATATGCTGTGAACCAAGGGCTGTCTTGGATGATGATCTGCTGTTTCCTTCTCCTTCTCCTTCTCCTTCTCCTTCTCCTTCTCCTTCTCCTT
>NW_021620449.1:839349-845644 GCF_004785775.1 Grammomys surdaster | reverse complement strand
CTCCTTCTCCTTCTCCTTCTCCTTCTCCTTCTCCTTCTCCTTCTCCTCCTCCTCCTGCTCCTCCTCCTCCTCCTCCTTCCCCTTCCCCTTCTTCCCCTTCCCCTTCCCCTTCTTCCCCTTCCCCTTCCCCTTTTTCCCCTTCTTCCCCTTCCCCTTCCCCTTCTCCCTCTCCTTCTCCTCCTCCTCCTCTTCCTCCTCCTCTTCCTCCTCCTCCTTCTCCTCCTTCTCCTTCTTCTTCCTCTTCCTCCTCTTCCTCTTTTTCCTTCTCCTTCTTACAGAGCAGGTCTGAGGATGTGAATTATGTCCTTCATTTAGGAAGCATAAGGAACTATATCAAATTAGGTATGGATCAATTTCTTCTTGTCATTATCCTTACTTAATACACATAGAGTTAAAGATGGCAGTATCAACATCTGGCATTCCAGGAGCCAAAATGAACCATTCCTTCTATCGGGGTGTCTATGTGAAGGGTTTCATCAGGTGGAGGAGGAGCTGAGTGACAAAGTTGGTATTAGCTTTCAGGATGGTTGTCCTTTGCCATCAGTGGTTGTTTGTCTAGTCATTTTACTATCAATGGGCCTGAGCTGTATTGAGTGTAGCATTTATAGCCTGGTTTGCAGGGTACATTTCTTGGATGTAGTTCACCGAGAGACCAATACTCAGGTCAACCTCCTTTATATGGTCATTCTAAACTCTGGAAATCATTTCTTTGTAGAAAAAGACTGTTCAAATCTCCCCTCTGCTACACAGCCATTTGAAAGTTGACAGTTTTAAGTGTGATGCTTGCCTTTGGATATATAAAATTTTAAAAAAGTGAATGTTTTATTTCAGAATAAATTAATTATACATCATTAAATAACTGTAGTGTTGGATGGGAAATTCAATAACTCAGAAGAAGGCAAGCCCATAAGAGTAAGTACAACTAGATAAGCAAAATATCAAAGCAGAATGACAGACCTCAGGAAAACATGAAGAAGAATTATCTCTGTTATTTCTTCTTAAGTATGTACAACTCAGTTTTACTTTGGAAAATGACACATTCCAAAGCATTAGCATCCAGAACACTTTCTGTTCTAATAAAATGTTCTGCACTGGTATTGTTCACTAAAATAATAATTAGCCACATTTAGTGTTGGCTAAAAGAATGTGGTGAACATGAACTTTAGATTTCAATTTCAATTGATTTAAGCAAAATTGCTTAGCTGTGCATAAACTGCCAGTTGCCATATTAATCAACAGAGTCTTAAAGTGTTCTTTCCATGAGTTTTTATAGAATTTAAGTTTAGGTAGAAATGTATGAGTTGAAGTGTGGTGTTATCTTAGGTAAGGTTACTATTGCTGTGGTGAAACAGCATGACCAAAAGAAACTTGGAGGGGAAATGGTTTGTTTGATTTACAGTCCCACATAACAGTTCATAATCAAAAGCAGTGAGGACAAAGACTCATGCAGGCCAGGTACCTGGAGACAGAAACTGATGCTGTGGAGGGGTGCTATTTACTAGCTTGCTCCTCATGACTTGTTCAACCTGCTTTTTTTCTTTTTTTTTATTCAATATTTTATTTACATTTCAGATGTTGTCCCCTTTCCCCATTATCGCCCCCCCCAATTAATCTCCTATCCCATCTCTCCTCCTCCTTTTTTTGCTTTTATACCATTTAAATTACATGCAAGTATTAAGGTCAGTTCTAGGTTGAGGAACTAGCAATACAATAGATGCAAATAGTCAAGGAACAAGCAAGACAATAAACCCAGATAGTTAAGGAATCTGCAGGACAATAAACAGAGTCTTGTGATCACTATTTCTAAGGGCTTATCAGGATGACCAAAGTATCTAAGCCTACTTCCCTGTCCTAGCTCAAAGTCATTTTCATGCCTGAAGCCTACTTCTTTGTTCTAGCTTAGATTCCTGCCTGAAATTACTTCTTTGTTCTAGCCTAGGATTTATATTTCTGCCTGAAGTTACTTCTTTGTTCTATACTAATGTCAGATTCCTGCCTGCAGTCCATTTCCTTGTCTTTGGCCTATGTTGGATTCCTTCCAAGCAGCCTATTTCCTTGTCCTTGGCCAATGTCAGATTCTTGCCAGGCAGCCCCAAAAGCGCTCCACATCTCCCCCTTTCTTTATTGCAGAAACCAGACTGAGCCTGTATTAAGTTGTTCTGACAAGAATGCCTTCATTGCCTGTGATGGAATATGCATTATCAAGAACAATGCACTTATGTCTTAGGCTGGTAAGACTCTGTGCAGAATCTTACCCGTCCTAGGCTTGCCAGCCTGTTAAATTAATAACTCTGTCTGGGGGGTCCATTTTCAATTTCAAGTCATGTACTTTGGCTGCTGACCTGTTGATGTAGTTAGAGACAAGCTTCAACATGATGAGCAGGAATAAAAGTATTCCCAGGACAAAAGGAGCTAGCCTGATCAAGCTATATATGCCATTCCTGAAGTTTGACCAGAATGGAAATACTGACCTCAAGCAATGCATAATTTTATCAGCATTATCTGCAGCATCAAAGCTCAACAGAGCAGCATTCTTTGAATTTATAATCTTACTATGCAAAGTTAAAACATCCAGAGAGTTGTTAGAATTTTGCTAAGTACCCTACAGGATATACCCTATCTTTAAACTTTTTAAAAAATTATAATGACAATCATTGAAAATTTTAGAAGTAACACCACCCCAATTGTATTTATCGTAACACTTGAGATGGCTCCTAACTATGAACTTACTTCCAATAATTTGAATCAACCTGCTTTCTCATAACACCCAAGACTATTAGCCCAGAATGGCCCCACTTAAAATAGGTTGAGCCCTTCCCCATCAATCACTATTAAGAAAATGGGCTACAGGCTTGACTGCCTATAGTCTGATGCTATGGAAAATTTTTCTTAGTGTGACTGCCTCCTTTCTGATGAGTCTAGTTTGTGTCAAGTTCACATAAAACTAGCTAGTATAAGTGCCATGGTTCTGCCATCTCTATATTGGATTTCCCTTAGCTGATTACAATATACCATCACCTCCAACTGTTCCCTCAAGTCAACTGTGCAATAAATAAATAGCTTCTGGTAACCTACTCAGAAAGTCCTTACCTGTGTCTATAAACTAAAGTGTGCTCCCTAATTTTCCCTCTAGCATTTTAAGACAGCATGTCTTATGCTGTGGTCCTTGATCCATTTGCAATTATCCAAGGCAAGAGGTAAGAATCTGGTTTCATTTTTCTGCAAGTTGAAATCCAGATTTCTGAGCAACAATTGTTAGAGATCCGGTGAATATTTGATCCTTGATCAAATAGTGGTAGTTGAGTGGGGTGGGTTATATCTGAGTCCTTTATTCTGTTATACTGATCTATTGTCTGGTTTTCTGTCAGTGCTGTGTTGTCTTCATTAATATGGCTTTGTAGTGTAATTTGAAATCAGATATAGTGATAACTCCAGCAATATTTCCTTAAGAGGCTAATACAGTTCTAAACATATCCACACCAACATAGGTACACCCAACTTTATAAGACAAATGCTACTAGATGTAAAATTATAAATTAGCCCCAACAAAACAATGATAGGAAAATTTAAAGTTACACTCTAATAGACATGCTATCCAGTAAAAGCAAGGGAAACTCTGCCACTAAATGACACCATAAATCAAACAGATCTGCAGATTGCCATGGAACTTTCCACCCAAAGAGTGCAGAATACTGCTTTATCCAGCATCACATGGAACTTTGCTTAAAACAAATGAAACTTTAGGACACTAAGCATTTCTCAACAAATCCAGGACACTTGGAAACAACTTCTTGTATTTTATGACACCACAGTAGAATAAAGATAGAAATAAAGACTGGGGAGAAATTACCTCTGGGTATGTTTTAGATCAGAGATGCTCCAGAGGCACCTAAAATAAGAGAAGTGACTGACAATGGTTTTGAATGCCCACTATAACTAGATGTTAGATCTTATTGATAAATAATAATAATAGTAAAAATTACACAATTCAGTCAGGAAACAGAGAAATCAGTCTTGGCTAAACCAGGACATTATCCTTGATGGCTATTTTTCATAGGGCTGGAAGGTGCTGTGCAGCATGCTTGGAAAAAAGACATGAGTAGTTTTATCCAGCTGTGAAATCTGAGGGCCACAATATCAACTTGCTTCCCAAGAGTTACTCACTTGGGTAATAGTGGTATAGCTGATATAGGGGAAAACAACTGCCTTCTTGACTGATTCTGAGGCCTGTTCTGTGAGAGGAATTCATACCTAGTACTGTAAAATTTGATCTGATGAGATTTCTACAGTCATTTCAGGTGACATATCTGAGTTTTGTTAAAATATATGCTCTGGAAATATTTCAGATGATGGAAAAAAAGAGAATGAGATTTTACTACTTTTTATCTAGGAGAAAACAATGTTTTCTGGAAGTGATATTCATGAACATGAGGCCTTGTTACCTGCCACCACCAGGAACTCCATCCCTGTTCTTCCTCCATTCTTTATCTGAAGCAACTTACTGATGTCACTACTGAGTATTCTAACCATTACAGCCCTGGCCACAGATACACCCAGGAAGCCAGTCTTGACTGTGAGTCCCTGCATCTGTCACAATATTAGAAAAAACAACTGCTTTTCTGTGTGCTCTGTGGCCTTGATTCTCCAGTCACACCAAGAAACAGCTTGTTCCAAATTGTTTTGGGTAATAAAGGCAAGAATGACAGTTTCTAAGTCCATTCTATGTTACAGATAAAATTTTAAAAGCAGTTCAACTTTAAGAAGTTGCTCAAGGTAATCTTCCTTTTGTTTTATTAAATATTATTTAGTTACTTGCACTACATTTCATACATTTTTTTAAAAAGTTTCAGAGAATTTGCACATTTTATACGAGGTATGGAAATTACCATGAAGCTTTTCCTAACATATCTATCACATTTATAACACCCGTAGTGTCTGTTAGTAATTCCCTTCCTTTACTCCAACTTTGTACTCTTTTTTTAAATGTTTTTTACATCTTTAAATATTATTTTATTGGCTTTACTTATCTTTTTAAACACGTTGTTCTTGAGCTAGCGAGGTGGCAAGTGGGCAAAGCTGCTTGCCTCTAAGCTCGAGGACTCGAGCTTGAGCTGCGATCTTCACATGGTAGGAATAGAGAATCTACTCTCAACAGTTGACCTCTACTCTACATGTGCACCATGACATCTGCATTCTCCTCTATGCACACAACCAGACTCAGCATATCTAGGTTTTGTGGAGGTCCTTGATCCACTTGAACATGAGCTTTGTACAAGGAGATAAGTGTGGATCAATTTGCATTCTTCTACATGCTGACCACCAGTTGAACCAGCACCATTTGTTGAAAATGCTATCTTCCCTGTCCCTCCCCCGGCCCCCACTGGATGGTTTTGGCTTCTTTGTCAAAGATCAAGGTGACCATAGGTCTGTGGGTTGGAGCAGAGACTGAAGGAAAGGCCATCCAGTGACTGCCCCACCAAGAGATCCATCCCATCTGCAGACAGCAAATCCAGACACTATCGCTGATGCCAAGAAGCACTTGCTGACAGGAGCCTGGTATAGCAGTCCCCTGAGAGGCTCTGCCAGAGCCTGATCAATACAGATGCAGATGGACACAGCCAAACGTAGACCTGAGCAGGGGGACCCCCAATGGAGGAGTTAGGGCAAAGAGCTCAAGGGGTTTGCAACCCCATAGGAAGAACAATAATATCAACCAACCAGATCCCCCAGAGCTTCCAGGGACTAAACCACCAACCAAAGAGTACACACAGAGGGACCCAGGGCTCCAGCTGCATATGTAGCAGAGGATGGCCTTATCTGGTATCAATGGAGGAGAGCCCCTTGGTCCTGTGGAGGTTTGACGACCCAATGTAGGGGAATGCTAGGGTGCTGAGGCAGGAGTGGGTGGGCATATGGGGGAGCACCCTCATAGAGGCAGGGGGAGGGGGGAGGTGATAGGGGGTTTGTGGAGGCACGAACTTTCCAGGGTTTTCAATAAAATGCTCTGGTTTATTCAGGTAGCTCTCTCTGCTATAGATGGCTGTGCGTCCCTCAAAGCCCTCGCTTCTGTTTATTTGAATCTTTCTCAGATCACATGCCCACTCTCCAGATAACCTACCTAGACCTCGGAGAATACCAAGTTTTACATAGTTAAATGCACATGTGCTCCACAATACCAGAAGACTCTCCATCACATGATCTCTCTCTCTCTCTCTCTCTCTCTCTCTCTCTCTCTCTCTCTCTCTCTCCTCTCTCTCTCTCTCTCTCTCTCTCTCTCCTCTCTCTCTCTCTCTCT
>NW_021620449.1:782088-839249 GCF_004785775.1 Grammomys surdaster | reverse complement strand
CTCTCTCTCTCTCTCTCTCTCTCTCTCTCTCTCTCTGTGTGTGTGTGTGTGTGTGTGCGTGTGTGCGTGTGTGCCTGTCTCTCTCTCTCTTTCCTCCCTCCCTCTCTCTGTACCCCACACCCTTTCTGTGCATACCTACTTTTTAGCTTCACCTCGGTTTCCTCTCCTACGGTGAATGCAGAGCTTGTGGTCTATGTTCTTATTCTGGCCTGGACTGGGATCATCTAGGTTTCACTCTCCTGTACCAACAAATAAACACCTCAAACACCATGTATGCTATATAATTGATCACATGTAAGGGGACCACTTATGATCACACTCAGAACGAGAGGTTGTTCCTTGATTTTTATCTCACTTCATTTCTTATTTACTTTATCAACATTCCAAGTCTATTGTGAAGTAAGTAAAGGCTTCTGGTAGCCAGAAGGAGGGCTCCAAAATGAGTTGCTCCCCATTTGCAGTTTGAAGAAAGCTTGTGAAGTGGATTGACTCCTAAATTGATTTCTTACATATATTATTTTCATTTAAATGATCTTGATTTTAGAATACTAAACATTGAGATATTTCTTTTTATGTATAGTATGAGCTAGGATATCATTTCAAATTTTATCATATGAGATGATTGCTTTTCAATAATTGAGGATTACATTTTAAATTGTTAGTCAAATTTTAATTGTCAGTTAAATAATTTTTCCATGGCACAAATTCACTATTTTTAATCTCTTCTTTTCCAACTTTTCCATCACTGTGTGCCTAGAACAGAAGGAGACAGATTCAGTTCTGTCAAAAAATAAACACTAAAAAAGGAAATTTTGCTTACTGAACTTCAGTAAACCACTTACATGTTAGTTATACAAATTTAAAAAGGAAAATGACTGAACAGAGTTGAAATGAGGATGTTTACCTGCTGTAGCTGAACAACAGTAAGCTCTCTCCAAAGAATTCCACGCTTAACATTTCATTTCCTCTGGATTTGGGAATGATGTTTAATTGAAGATGGCAGCCTTCTTGATAAGAAACCTCTTGCAAATGTTAAATATTAAACAAGAGGCTTCCCTGGTCTTCCTTAATGTGCCCCTAGGGGTTAGACCAGGTAAATATTTATAAGTCAAGAAGAAAACAGACAGCTTTGTGCTAACAGGTTCCTAACTCACCTGTTCCACAGATTTGAAGTTCAAATTGCTTTATGTTCAAATTTTTATTTGCTCTTGTTTTATGATATTATCTCATCTTTAAAGTATTTTATAAGTAATGGATAGAATTTCAATATTCTTACCTGCTTGCATTTGTTGTTGGCTTGGCCTTGAGAGAACTACTTCCCTAAACACTCTAAGCTTTTAACATGAGACCTTTTAGGCTAACATGACTCTCTGAGATTCTACATCCAGCTCACTCAATCTGTCCTGTATCTAGAGGGATGACTAATATGTCTGTCAACCCCTCGTTCCAAAAAGAATCTGTGTATGTCCAAGCATGTTAAAATTCCTATCGAGAGTCAACTCTATGGTGACATGTCTTTTACTACACAACTCAGTAATTCTAATGTCAGCTTGGGCTGAACAGCAAGACCCAGTCTCAAAAGAACAAGTGCCCAGTTGGGCAAACACAACGACCTTAGTCAGAATCCTGAGAGTCACATACAGTGCAATGTGGTAGTACATGCCTGTAACTCCAGCACTATGTGTACAGAGATAGGCAGATAGTTTCCTGGAGCCTGCCAGCCAGCCAGTCATGCCAAAATGACAAACTTCATGCTGAGCAAGAGAAAGACTCCATCTCAAGAAATAAGGCGAAGAACGATAAAAGAAGGTATCTAAAGTTGATGTATTCACAGGTAATAGATACAGGGAAGTAGAGAGGGAGGGAGGGAGGGAGGAGAGAGAGGGAAGGAAGAGAAGGAGGGAGGAGGGGGAAGAGGAAGGAAGGGGGAGAGGGAGAGGGAGGGGGAGGGAGGCTGAGAGTAAGGGGGAGATGGGAGGAAAGAGACAGGGAGGGTGGGAGTGAGGGGAGAGGGGAGGGAAAGAGGGAGGGAGGAAGAGAGAAAAGAAACCAGAGTAAAAGTCACACTTTCCTATTCTGGCTGGACATTGTAGAAGTTGTGCCTGGTTAGAAACCCTCTTTGCCTTCTTGATAGGTAGAGTCTGTATCTCTGATACTTTATCCAAAAGATTGACAATCATGTGCTTTCTCTTACTCCAAGCTCTGTCCTAAGTCACTCTGAGCATATGAATGGAGTCAAGATGGAGCTAACTGAACAGCAGAAAGTCTGAGGGAAAGTATTTCTGAGATGCAGGGGTGGCTTTGGTTATGCGGGTCATGCTTCTAGAAAGAGTAACAGAAACAGTGAAGAAAGGAAGGAAGCTTGTAGAAATGGCCTGGGAACCCACAGTGACAGGTCACCTGGCTATTTGTTGTCTGTGTATTATCAGTTGACACATTCAGACCCTAGACAACTGCAGAAAACTGGGATAAGATGTAAGGAGACTTGGCCATCATATTTCGGCATTCTAGTTCTACAGGAAAGGAAGTCTGCAGAATCCATGTCTTTGCACATTTGAACCAGTCTTTTCTTTTTACTATACAGCCCCCTCCTTTTTAAGGAAATATATTTTGGCTTTCATAAACAAGATCTTCTAGAGCCAAGATTGGCCTCAAACTCCTGATCCTCCTGCTTCCATCCCTCAGGTGCTGGGATTCCAGACATGTGTCAAGATGGCCTATACACTAGAACCTTGATCCATCTTTTAGGGTTGACATTCCCAGGGATCTCAAGAAGAAGACAGAGTTAACCTCAGTTCAAGGGAAGGCCGCACACAGCTTCTGCGTTTCCAGTCTTGGTTTTACCTAAGTGAAATTTCCTGTGGTTTCCTATAGCTCCTGCTGCTGAAAATGGTGTGCAGAATTTATCAGACCAACAATAAAGGCTAGATGAGGCAACACCTAAGAGAGAGTGGGGAGGCTTTGATACTAGAGGCTTGGGAACGGGCAATAAGAAGCCCAAGCACCATACCTGCCTGTCTCTAGAAAGCTGTTCCATAAAATCTTTTTATACCTTTGGTGATTTCTCACTATGTTGTCAGCGGAGGTGGAAAGTTTCTCTCTTTCCTGGATGTTCCCCGAGATGAATACTTTCAGAAGAATAATACTTTAGAAATGCTGTGTAGCTAGTTCAAATAAACCGCTGCAAAAGCTAAGGCTACTGATACAGCCTTTTATCTGCCTGGAGTGAAAGATATCTTTGAGTACAAAAAGAATTTTTTCAATTTTTTGATGGAATTGGAGATTTATTTAAACAGGAATGCAGTTGCTAATCCTTTTGAGGGACAGATAAAATGTGGAGCTGAGCCTTATCAGATGACGATGAGTAAGCATTTGATTTTCTCTAATTTAGGACCTGTAGTAGAAGAAGCAGCTGAAGAACACACATAGAAAGCCCATTGACTAAGGAAATCCAGACAAAAATCCTAGGACGTCTCCTTTGAGCAAAGAAATAACTATTTTAAGCAACTGACAAAAAACCAATATTATAAACATTGTTTGCTTGCAAATGTAAAAGTTTCTTTGAGAGAGAGAGAGAGAGACAGAGAGAGAGAGAGAGACAGAGAGAGAGACAGAGAGAGAGAGACAGAGAGACAGAGGCAGAGAGAGAGAGAGAGACAGAGAGACAGAGAGAGAGACAGAGAGAGAGAGACAGAGAGACAGAGGCAGAGAGAGAGAGAGAGAGAGAGAGAGAGAGAGAGAGAGAGAGAGAGAGAGAGAATGTGTGCGTATGTGTGTGTGTGTGTGTGTGTGTTTACCTAGGGAATCCAGAAGAGGGTAGCAGATCCCTTCATGCTGGGATTACAAAAGGTTGAATGCCTCATTTTCCCCCCACTTGGGTGCTAGGCACTTAACTCTAGTCTTCTTCAATTTCTCTTAAATGCTGAGTAATTTTTCTCTTCTGAAGTCGGATTGGGAGTATCACAGTCTTGATGATTTAATACAGATATAAAAATCTGCAAGCACACATATGTCCATTTAAAGTTTGGTATCCAGAATGGGACAAGTGAGTAGAAGATGCAGGTCTTTGCTTAGGAAAATTTATTTCATTCTGACTTATGATTAAAAATATAAGAGATGGGGAGATGACTCAGGTGTCAAAGTGCTCACACATAAGCAAGTTTGCTGTCCAACACTGAAGTAAAAAGACATACGCAGTTGCATTCTAGAGGTAGGGCTGAGGAGGTGAATAAATGAAGTCCCTGGTGCTCACTGCCCAGCCAGTCTAGTCTAAATAGAAAACCTCAAGTCCCAGTAAGAGAGCCTGCATCAAAAAAAAATTAAGGAGGATAACCATTAAGAAATGAAATGGGAGATTGATTTCTCTCCTTCACAAGAACATGTGTACACATGCACACAGGTATGCACATAAGCATTTGAAACACTGAAAATATCACTACTACTTTTATATTACAAGGAGTGGTTGTAGATAAAGGGGGAGGGAGAGAGAGGGAGGGAGGGAGGGTGGGAGGAAGGAAAGGAAGGAGAGAAAGAGAGAGGGCAGAGAGAGAGAGAGAGAGAGAGAGAGAGAGAGAGAGAGAGAAACTCCTGAACTCCGGATCCCCTAGCCACTAGGATTACAGATATGCTTTGCTATACCAGGTTTACATATCTGAATTTGATCCATCTTGTGTAGTTGACTATATATGCATATGTATGTATGTATGTATGTATGTATGCATGTATGCATGTATGTATGAATGGATGGATGTACATGCTTTATACCTATAATATATTATCTCTCTAGATATAGAGATAGAGATAGAGATAGATAGAGATAGATCGCCACTAGATATGAACACACACACACACACACACACACGCACACACACACACATTCTTTTTGCTGTATGAATCTCTTTAGGACTCCATTTCTTGTCTGTTAACGACTGCATTGTTATGACAGCCCTTTGCATGGTAGCATAGAAAAGCAAGAAAACCCACCCACTTCACAAAAGCATCTGCGTTTGCTTATGTTTTTATCCTCCCCCACGTCTTGCTATGGAAATGCAGATTGAGATTTTAGGGGAACAGGAAGAAGGTGAGAAAACACTTCTTCTGAAAGAGACACTATTTTAACTGAAATAAATAAAGCAGTGAATATTCCAGAATATTATGGAAGCAGTGACAGAAGAACTTGCCACTATCAAGACTGAGAATCGCAGGGTAGATCTGGATGAATGATGTTAATATATTCCTGTCTGGTGGGGTGTCTATAAATAGCATCCGCCAAGCACGGGGTAAGTCCTTCATGATTAGTTTCTCCCTCCTGACTTGCTTCATCATTTGGTACCCTCAAACTCTTGACAGTCACTGCTGCTGATTAGGAGGGATGAGCCGGCCCCTTCAGCCTGAAACAAGGCTCTCAACAAGAAGAGGCAGGCTCTACCCAGGTTCTCAAGAGACCCCCGGAGCAGATCTTCTTCTGTAGAGACACAGAGACCTCCGAGTTCCTAGAGTACAATGGAGTCGCAGTTGACACTTGAAACCTGAAATGGCAACTTTTGGAAAGAAGGGCAGCCATCCTATTCTGATTCTATTCTGATGATTTCTGTGGGCAGATCTCTAGACTCCAGACTTCCACTTGGCCTTTCAGATACTTCTGATGTCCTTGACACTATGTAGCTCAAAGCAGCCCAGGGCATGGCTGTGAAAGGTGAGTAGCTGTAGTGAATAACTTCTTATTATACAGGTGATGGGGGGTGAGTGGGAGAGAAACTCTGGCATCTGGAGTTTAGATCCATCACCCAGAATCTCAATGGGTATACAGACTTTACACAGGGAAACAACTACTTATGTAGTCTACTTAGTTCGGAACTCTGGTAGAAACAAAATTCTGAAGAAATGATGGCACAGGAAACACAGAGGAGAGAAGGCGGGTGGGATATATGTCTGTCATAGAACAGGAGGCCTTTCCTCCTCACTTGGAAATTATTGGGTAGCAACTTGATGCTTTATCTGGTACATTAGTAAGATATTTTTATACTAGAAACCCTTGAGTATAAGTGTCATGAAGAAAAAGCTCCTGTTGTTCATAATAATCTCCATTTAATTTTACTTAATATTGTTAATAAAGGGCAGAAGGGCCAATTAAACAAAGAAGAAAATGCAGGGGCTGTAGCTTTGGGACTCCACATTTCTTAGGAAGACAGAAAAAAAAAGTTTCTGGTCTCAGATATTTGCTTTCCAGTGTGGAACTTTCTAGAAAGTCCTATCTGGGCTGTGTGGGCCTGGCTTCTGCATGTGTAATTTAATTATTAATAAAAATTCACACTTCTAATGAACACCTGCTGTCTTCTTTGGGTCAGTCCATTTTTATCAGTTTGGGATGAACATTAATCATGTGTGACAAACTTCTCTTGGGTTTGATACATTGCACTTTAAAAAGTTACTGTGAGATATTTTTAGACTTCTAGAACTATAGAGCATTCCCATACATCCCCCACCCAGCAAGCCCTCATGCTAGCTTCTTGCATAATTAGAGTACATTTAGTAGAACCAGCAGGCTAACAGTCACATGACACCATTAATTACATTATAGCTTCTATTGGATAGACACACCTTCTAGAAATGATAACTAGAAAATAGCCAGTAGATAGGAAATATGCTTAGCAATAATTGGTCAAAGAGAAAGATTTAGGAAACTATCCCATGCAAACTCCATGATACAGAAAGAAAAATGTGAAAACAGAGAGTTTGGGGGTAGTGTAGGAAGAAATGAAGTTGACTTCTCTGTCAGTAAGAATGGCTCAGTAAGAAGCCGCAGATTCAATCACCTGCAGGTACTATGTCATGTACTGTGTTGTTAGTTTTGCAGTGTCTGTGTCTCCACTTAACAGGGACAGATTTTGTCATTATTTCCTAAACAACAGAGTGTATATAACTATTTGCCTAGAGTTCACCTTGTGTAAGGTATCATGGGTGATCGAAAAATGACTGAAAACATGCTGGAGAAACGTGTAGGTACTATGCCGACACTTGTGTCTTTTAGACAAGGAACTTGGGCAACCTGGGCTTTGAAGTTCTGAATAGATACTTAAGCCAAAGCCCTATGGTTGTCAACAGACAACTATACATATTTTCTTTCGTCTTCCCATTTCCTGGAACATATATAATAAAATCTTTAGGATCTCTGAAATGCTATTTTTCATGCTTTTTAAATCTATTATTTACTATAATAAAATCCCCAAAGCAGGCTATTTTATAAATGAAAGATGGTTGAGTTCATGACTCTGAAAGCATGAGTATGTCTGGTTATGGACTTGATAGTGACAGAGTTCCAAGTAGCAAAGCACATAGTTCATTGTGTTCTCTCTCTCTCTCTCTCTCTCTCTCTCTCTCTCTCTCTCTCTCTCTCTCTCCCTCCCTCCCTCCCTCCCTCCCTCCCTCCCTCTCTCTCTCTCTCTCTCTCTCTCTCCTTACAGCGTCAACAGAATTCACCCATGGGAGATTTCACTTTTAGGGCTCATCTAATCCTAGTTATATTGCTTACCTTCAAACCCCATAGCTGGAATGCATTCCCTTACCTGTATACCTCACATTAGTTTAAATTAGAACACAATGAGACTTAGGGAATTGCTAAAATGTCTGTTAACCAGAGGAGCTGAGGTGATGGCTGGAGTCCCATGTGTAACCTTAGACATCTCCTGAAGGCTGGTTGCCATAGGAACAGTGTGATTAGACCTTTCAGGCCCTCTAGAATGTAGGATGATGTAATCGCTGATAGATGGTGCTCTGAACAAGTCTGTGTAATAAAGTATCTATTTACTCCCACAGGGATGGAGTTTAGGGATTTTCCATGTTAGTGAACATGTGAACTGGGAGGGTAGTATTCTACATACATGAAGCCATGCCCTTCTCCTATGTATCTCTTTTGCCTGACTATTACTGACATTGGTCTTCATATGACAGGAAGATAGAAAGGAAGGGAGGGAGGGAGGGAGGAGGGAGGGAGGAACAGAGGAAGGAAGAAAGAAAGGATGGAAGGTAAAAAGGAGGGAAGGGAGGAAGGAAAGAAGGACCAGGAAATGTTAAGGAGTGACTTCTCTAAGCTATTCAAATCAGAGATTGATTGTGAGGACCTCTAGTTTGGAACCAAAGCATACATAAGGGTAGACAATCTAAGGATTGCTCATCCAGTATGAGGCCCACAACCGGCAACTCCATGACAAAAGACTGATTAGCTAGAATGGAAGTCTTCAGAAATGAATACTCCAAGCCCAGGGAAAATTCTCCATGTTATGTCTAACCAGAGGAAAGAAGTGGATACACGGAGAAGTGCAGTAACATAGTACATGGAAACTCCCAGGGTTCAGAAGGGAACACAGATTGGGAGATGAGTTAAATGTTGACACCCCACACATCCTTTGACTGTTCTCGAGTGAGGAGCTAGTATCTACTTTGTTTTAGATATTAGATTCCACATTATCACGTGCACATAAAAATCAATGCAAGGCAGAAGGCTCTTGAGGGAAAAAAAACCTACAAACAGCCCGCAAGAAATCACTTCACAGAGGAATATTGAAAAATTTCAAGGCAGGATGCTAAAGGCACCAGCAGTATATAGAAATCAATAAATTCAACTTCACAGCATTACAGAGATACTTTTTAAGATGATGCCCAGCCTAAGAGGAGACATTGGCTGTATACATTATAGTGCACCCATAATAGTTACAGATCAGTGAGAAGTGCCCAGCCTTGGTTGTAGTCAGGAAAATGAGAATTAGAATCATCATGGAATGCTATGATTACAGCCACCATAATATCTTAAATTAACACTAACTAAATCTTCCAACTATTGGTGATGCTGTAGGGCAGTGAGCATTTGTATAACTCACAAATTTATATTCATTCTTTGCAAATTAGGTTGGCAGTGTTAGCATGAATGTATTTGGTATTTACCAATCCCACTGACAGATAGGTAACGCAGAAATATATTTGCTTTATACATGTTGTACTTTGAATGTGACATGTACCCCAGAAGCTCAGATGGTTGAACACTTGGTTCCCAGCTGGTAGTACCCTTTAGAGAAGACTGTGGAACCTTTTGGAGGTGGGGCCTAGCTTGAAGAAGTGTGTTTCTTGACATGGACCTTGAAGTTTGATGGTACTGCCTCACTTTTTGTTCATGTCCAGCTTCCTAACTGTGGGCTCAAGGAGACCAGATGTCTCCTGCTTCTGAAGTCATGATTTCCCACCATGGTGAACTGTATCTCCTAGAAGGTAAGCCAAATAAACCTTTCTTTACATAGTGGCATCTCCTTGGGCATTGTGGTCATAGTAACAAGAAAAACAGTTACTACACACACCTCTACCAAGACACATGCATGAGAATTCTCACGGGAGTTTTAGTTTTTTGAAAAAAAATCACTCAAACTGAAAATCACCTAAGCCCCTCAACAGCAAAAGGAATCAAGTTATGAAACAAAATTCTATACAACAAAAATTGGCATTTTATGTAATGTGTACAATACACCTTGTATTCATCATGTCAACCAACATACCAAAAATATTGTGCAAGAATACACACATGCTGAGGTTGTATTGGTAGGTCAGAGGTTGATGGTAGTTATGTTCCTTGATCAAGTTTCACTTTATTTACAGAAACAGGTTCAAGGTCTTGAAGTAGTATTGGTGTGTGACAACCTGTGATATGCCACCAACCAGATGGCACAACCAATCACAATGCCCAAGGAGATGTCAATATGTAAAGGCCGGTTCTGAGTTTATTACTTAATTCAAAGCTCACTGATTCTGCAGGTCTAGCTAGCCAGCTGCCCCTGAGGAGCGCTTGTCTCTTTCTGAGCACCAGGGTTACAAGTAGGTACCATGTCTGGAATAGAACTCAGGTTCTCTTGCTTGTGTAGCATGCATATTATACATGGAGCCATTTACAATCCCGTGTGGTGTGTATACCACAAGTAAAGCAAAAATATTAGCAGTCTGAAATTAGTTGAAGTAAAATAAACCATGCACTTTGAGAGCACAAGCTGACTAAAGCATCCTGAAAAGGGAGGGATGGGCTGTCTCTTGGTAAAACATATGCTGATAAAAACAGATAAAATTGCATGAGATTTGATTTATTCTTGATACATAAATAAGTGGTGCTTGCAAGCCAAGTACATTGCATTCACATAAGGTGTTTTCAATGTTTTTTTTTTTTTTATAATGACACCTTCAATGCACCACGCAGGGATGAGAGCCCTGAGCCTGAAATGAAAAGCTCTGCCCCCTTCCACTTTCCTCACGTGTAATGAAAACAAGTGACATAACCTTTTGAGCCAGGGTTTCCCTTCAAAGATCAGCAAAAAATAATTTATCGAAGATACACATTTTGAAGATTACCAAAGCTTCCAAGTAAAACGATGTCATCTGACGTATGATAGCTAAAATAATGCTTGTATTTCTGGTTGGTGGCATATCATAGGTTGACACACACAAATACTACTTCAAGACCTTGAACCTGTTGTGTGAGACTTTTCCTGGGGAGACAAGACACACGCACATCTATTCATCCATGATAGGGAATCCATGAAGGACCAGAGTGTGAACTGCACCAAAGTCCAAATTGGTGACCCAAAGTTTGTTGGTGTTACTAGCAGAAGCATGGGTGTGGGTTCTTTCAGAAGCAGGGAGACCCAAAAGCATCTGTGTCACCTAAGAGCACCTCAACATGGGTGCTGATTTTCTAAAGCTGCAACCCTGGAGACCCCGCATGGTGTTCAGACAGCTCAACAGATTGGAGTATTGCCTCTGGGAGACTAGCTGGTCAGCCTCTCCTTCCCGACCAGACTTTTATTGCTTCCTTACCTTGGACAGAGGCCTTCTTGATTCTTGTTAAATTTCAGACTTTCTAGACCTGTGAAGTTTGTTTAATTCCAGAGTCTGGTGAACCTCCTGACTCCTGAAGGGACTGTTTTAATTCAGAGGAACCTGTGATGTAACAGGGGCCTATGTTGTAGGAAGGGTTAGATGAGGTAATTTAAATGGGTGTCTGATGGTGGGAGACACTTCAAAGATACTTAGGTAATTTAATCCCCTAATACTGGAAGCATTTTTAAAGGGGTAAACAGAGAGGAAGGAAATCTGGTGGTAGATTTCAGCATTCTGGAAACCAGGAGGCTCTGAGGAGGGGGGTCCTGGAACTAGAATAAAGGAGATGGAGCTGATGGGATTGCATTTTCTGAATATGAGAGGCAGCCACCTGACAGATGCCCTGCATGAAGGAGCAGGGTGATAGACACTGTGGCCTCAGCCTTTTCTCTCTTGAATGTTCTACCTGTGCTTCTCATTGACAAAACTCTGAATAAAGAAAAAGGCAAAGGAGCTTCTTGGGACACAAAATGGGGTAAGCACAAAGAGTAGAGGGTAGCTGGAGAGGGAGTTGCCAGAAGATCAAGCAGTATGGTTCCCAAGCACACTTACGTAGTTAAGTCCATTCCAATGGAGTCTCACAGTGAGGGAGAGGTTGTTGCTTCTGAATAGTAGGTAGGAAATATATAATCAAGGAGCAGCGTGAGACTCTGTGGCTAGAAAATGAAAATGAATAAGACAGAGCATCAAGGATAGAAGGTTTGCTCTCTAAGCCACCTTGTTATGATCACTGCTGACAGCATGCCACAGTGAGGAGGCATTGGAGATAATTAGGTGTCATGGGTGTGGCCATGGCTGTGCATTTATTCCAAGCTAATTTAGCAAGGTTCTTGTTCAGATTCTGCATGGAGAGAGAGGAAAGTGCAAGCTGAAAGGACCAGCAGGATGCTCTCTGGAGCTTAGTTCAAGAGTCTTTTTTGATTGCCATGTATCAAAAAATCAAAACCCTCCTTCCCCCACTTCATTGATCCTTAGCTATGACAAGGTTCCTCCATTCTCTCCCTCTAGTTTGCTTCCCTCTGGTTGGCTATCTCCTGTGCACTAATCTAAAGATATAAGACGCACAGCTGGATGAATTCAGATCCTCATGTTGAAACATAGAGCTCTCTCAAGAGGAATGCTAGAGTAAGAAAGATTCTGGAAGTAATGCTCATAGAGGGTTGTAGATTCTCAGTTTGCATTGGTTCTTGAAGTCAGAGAAATAAGTAAGAGAGGTGAGAAACCTTCAATCCAAGAAAAGCAGTGGTCTGTGATATATGTGTAGTGTATAGAGTCTGAACTCAGAATGAGTTAAGCCAAAGTTATAGCATGACTTTATTTCTTTAAAAATATGTATCATTTATTTGTTATTATTGTTTTGTGTGTGTGTGCGCGCATGGGTTTAAGTACACTGTGTTCATACAGGAGTCTTGTAGGCCAGAAAAGGACACAAGGATTCTCTGAATTTAGAGTTACAGGCAGTTTTGAGCTACTTAATATGAATACTAAAAACTGAAACTGAGTCTTCTGCAAAGAACAGCAGGTGCTCTTAACCACAGGAACATCTGTCTCTCCAGCCACACCATGACTTTTCTATATTGCAAATAGTAATATTAATACAGTCTATCTACATTTAAATACTGACTTAGGGCATCCCACATATATCTAATTAATACTATGGAGCAGTGCTGAAACTCATGATTCTCATGATAGACCTGTCTGTTAAAATTATTAACTTGTATGTAGTTGGGTGCAGTAGGACTGACATGCAATCCCAGGACTCTGGGGCTGAGGCAGGATAATTGAGAGTTTGGAGATAAGGTGGGCCACACAGTGACTGCTTTTGTGAAGGATCAATCTTAGAGCCCAGATAAAGCATAAACTTAGAAAAGCCAGTATTTTCAGATAGTAATTAAAGTAAAATTATACCACATTCATTCAGACATCCAAAATTATTAAAAAGAAACTAAGACTTCTGCTAAGTATTGCTAATTTTGAAGATGTATGCAAACAGTGGATTTCCTAAGAACGTTGGGGTTTCATGATCTTAAACTCAGTCAAACGGTCTTTCAGCTGTTAAGTCAACAGGAGACATTGACAGGTTGTGAAGATCAACTGAAATATTCTATAGTTTTGAATATAATAGAAGTAAAAATCAAGATTAGGAAATCCATGACAAAAAAATATCATTAGTAAATATCAAAATCAGGTTTAAAAGATCCAGCTCCATGGGGATGGAGAGGTGGCTCAGTGATAAGGTCACTTGCTGTTCTTTCAGGGGACCCAGGTTCAATCCCCAACACATGAAACCATCTGTAACTCCACTTGCATCCAACATGACCTTCTGACCTCGGTTGTACTGAGTGCACATGGTTTGTACACATGCATGCAAGCAAAACACTCATACACATAAAACAGAGAATTTTAATGTCTTAAGAAAGATAGAAATTCAGATAACTGGTGAAAATGTAATCTTTTTAGTTTTGTGTGTGTGTATGTGTGTGTGTGTGTGTATGTGTGTGTGTACCTGAGCATGTATGTATGTGTATGCAGGTGCCTATAGAGTCTAGAAGAGGGACTTCATTTGTGGATAATGACGAAATTATTTGTGTGTGATTTCTTGTTTGTTTTGTTTGTTTGTTTGTTTGTTTGTTTTTTGAGACAGGGCTCATGTATGGACCAGGGTGGCCTAGAACTCACAAAGATTCACCTGCCTCTGCTTCCCAAGTGCTGTGGTTAAAGGCATTTGCACGACACACCACATGCCCAAATTGCCTTGTGCGTGATTTCTAACTAGAAGACTGTAATTACAATGAATAACTTTTATAAAATTTAATCATGTTTAGCATTATGGATAAAAACAGTTTCTTTCAAATCTTTAGAAACTAAATATTAATAGGAAGAGAGGTCACAATATAAAAAAAGAAAATAAACACTAAATAATATAAGCTATAGGGACCGAGCATTTAATAGAGAGAATAATTAATTAAGAAAATAAATATAAATGACTATGCACACACATTCTTAATTGTTTTTCTTCTCTTTATTAGCACAATGGCCTTCTATCTCTTCTGACCAAGCAGGGTTTGGCACCTAGACTATCAGATACTGCAAAGCTATGCCAGCTTGATCTCAGCTTTTGTTTGCTGCACTGACTCCATCCTTTTGGGTCCATTAAAATGCCTTTTCTAGTTGGAGGTGTTTCCCAGAGTTGGGTCTTGCTACTCCACATCTTTTCTCTGAAGAGCTGGGGTCACACACATTTAAGGTTTTTATTGAGCAAGGTTCACTAATGCCTATAATTTTGTTGTTTGTTTTTCTGTTGGCTAGGTCGTTTGTTCTTTCTCTTTTTCCTCTATCAGTAGTAAGAGCTAGGAGAGTCCAGTATGTCAGCTTTGGCTAGGAGTTTTTCTAACATGATCCAGACTCTAACTTGACCCTATACAGAACCAGGATGAAGCATCCGTGCTTGTTGGCTCTGCAGGCGGTTGATGGCCACATTAGGGCAGGCAGAGTCATCCTGAAACAGTTCATTTTTGCAGGGACTTGTTTGTCCTCCTGGGGTGTGTTCATTGTCTGTAGATTTTGCCTGGCTTTCAGAAGACTGCAAGGGAGGAGGGTCCTAATGTGGTGGGTGGAATGCCCAGATACTGCCCGACTCCCATTCCTCACAGGACTGCACCCCACAACAAAGTCTCATTTGGATCCCGGTAGCAGTAGGTGCCAAGCCTTAGAAACAATGGTCTGACCAACATAGTGTCCAGCCCTGGCACAAAACAAATCTAAATGGAAGAACTCTGTATAAAGTCATAGAGCAGAAAGCCAGGGGCACTCACGCATGCACTTTGACAAACTTGTGTGCCTTTGAGAGCAGACATCGAGCCACTTGTTTATGCAAAGAAAATTTCCTCTTAGAAAATGCCTTGACATATTCTTTCTGACTATGAAAGAACTGGGGAGAGTTTTCATCAGAGAGTGTGACCCTTCAAAATTGAATTTCAACCACGTGGAGAGGGAAACTTTAATACCTCCCAGAAGCTTCCACTTACAAGGACACTTTTAGAAACCATTCAGGTGTTCACCTGGGAAGTATTCATTTATCTAAGGTTTTTTTTTTTTTTTTCAATTTCACTCTCTGCACCGAGACATCTTCAGAAAATAGAGATGATTAAGCTGCAACCTTTTCTCTCAAATAATGATTGAGGAAAATTAGTTGCAGATGCCAGACAGTTGAGTAAACACACACTAAAACCTTTTATACTCAAGGTTAATCTGTAGTATAGGGGTGAATAGGACACAAAAATCAAGACCTGTCCAGCTCGAATCACGAAATACTGAAATTAACCATAGAGAATGTAAACATTTGGCAGAGTTTTCTAAATATTGCCTTTCACTTCAAGGCTCTGACATCAGATTGACAGCAGCTCAATGCTACCGCTGTTAATTCATTTTACAAAGGAGAAATAAGAGGCGCGGGCATAGAGTCACCTGTCCTTGGTCCTAGAATTTGTATGGTGCTACAAGAATTTGAACCCAGGTATACACATTGTATAGAGGAAGCTAGTTGAGTAAGTTCCTCTAGGCTGAGAGACTATGTATTACTTGCTCTGGTTTTAGAATTGGCTACTTTTTTTTTTTTTTTTTTTAGTCGTCCACCTCAGGTAAGAGAATCAGATCAGAAACCACGGTGTGATTGTAAGTGGCATGTGGTACTAGGTATCACTTCCTACATCCCTCTCTGAGGCATGCTAGAATAGAAATGTCAAAAATTAAGAGTTGGGAATTAAATAATTTTGTGGGTGTTTTATCTGGATCTTTGACCCTTTTGTATACATTAATGAATTGATTTGTTCACATTTATGAAACAGTGGAATGGAACTTGATTGGAATTGCTTTGCATCTATACATTCAATTGGCAAGCTTTGACATCTTAACTTTGTTGAGACTTCTGATCCTCAACACTGGAACGTATTCATATAGACTGTTCCTTGGTCTATCTAGGTTCTGTAGTTTTCCCTACATAAGATCATATCTATACTTTCTGAATTTAGTACCTATCTTTTTCTGTTAGTATTACGTGTATGTCATACTTTCAATTTCCACTTGGTGAATCTTCATGAGTTTGAAGGGGATGTGCATTCCGCTGTTAATAAGCAATGTGTGTCTTTCATGTCGATTATCCCCTGAGTGCTGTTCGTGTTAATTTCTTTTCTACCTGCTTTGCTTATCAATTCCTAGAAGATGATACTGACATCGCTGACACTTGCTGGTTTCTCCTGTGCAGTCAATTCACATTTGCCTCATGTGCTTCATTAAGTAATTCATTACAAATTAAAAATTGTTATGTTAGCGAAAGAATATTGCAGATGCACCTATGTAGAAACTACCAAAGTTGTATAGGGGTGCTGTGGCGACGGCTAAGGAGAAGCTCTTCTCTGAGATGAAAAACACTAGTGTCAATAGCAAAGAAAGAGGAAGGAGAAGAGGAAGGGGGTTCCAGAGTTCTTCTGGAGGGCTCAGCCCTTGTTATAGCCTGCTGTCCTGCCAGTGTGACTGGCTACGACTGCAGAAAGTCAGACCCATGACTTATCACAG
Organism: Grammomys surdaster; assembly: GCF_004785775.1. Classification (NCBI taxonomy): domain Eukaryota; kingdom Metazoa; phylum Chordata; class Mammalia; order Rodentia; family Muridae; genus Grammomys; species Grammomys surdaster. The sequence goes on along the minus strand of NW_021620449.1, from coordinate 822,764 downwards.
AGAGCTACAGCATCCATGTGGAGGGTAGAGGAGAATATGTGGGAGTCTGTTCTCAATTCTATCCAATGAGTTTCAGGACTGGAACTCTGGGTGTCAGGCTTGGAAGCAAGTACCATTACCTACTGAGCCATCTTGCTTCCCCGCCTCTTTCCTTTTGATTGTGGAGGTTTTTCAATTGACATGTCATTAAACTCCCTAACTCTTGCTTTGATTGTATCTAGTCTGGTGAGTCACTCATTATAGACATCCTAAGTTTCTGTTCTTGTCACTTGTTTTATTATTTGTTGTGTTTGGCCATCTCACTATGCAGGTCAACTTTATTTCAAATCTGGGATCCTCCTGTCATAGCCTCTCAGGTGATGCAATCACAGCAGTGTACCACCATGCCTAGCACTTTAAATATGGTCATGAATTCTTGCATTCTCCCATTATCTAGTTATGAGTTTCCATATCTCTGTGACATACCTATGTATTCTTTGTATGCTACGTAATTCTTGCATTAGTGTCTGTAACATACTGATTGTAACAGTTATATTTCCTACACAGTAATTTCAAATTCTGTGTAAGATCTAAGTCTGGTAATAATGCTTTGTTTTTCTCTTTAAATTTCACTGTCATTTGAATTTTAAATATTTTTGTTGATTTTTTAAATTAAAATTTAATTTTTTGAGAATTCTGTCCATGAATATATTGTATTTATATCCCTTCCGCCTCCCTTTTCACTTCTGAGTCTTCCCCTGTGATCCTGTCCCCTCTCAAATTTATGAACTCTTCTATAATAATAATAGTAATAATAATAAATTATAATAACTAAATCTATCTATATACCTACCTACCTACCCTCTATCTATATAATCCACAGAGTGAAATTAGTGTTGCCTGTATGCACACGCTTATCATTGACCACTTAAAATTGGGAAATTTCACAAAAGCTCTACATGTCATGAGTGGTGGGGAGCTTGTCAGAAGGTTGGCTGGTTGAAGGTTTTCTATAGCTGTTTCTACTAGGTCCTGTGGTCTTCTCTATGGTCCAGCCTTTGGGTTCTCGTGTCATCTTTTTATTTTTTTTCTCTAATGACTCCTTGAACAAACTCTGCATTCTTCAGTACTATTTCACTATTACCAGCCTGAGCTCCTGGGAATACAGAGGATCACTTTATGATTTTTGGATTATATTTCGGACTTTCACTGCATCTGTGTCTCTAAATAGTGACTTTCACATGTGTCCCCAGCTTGTACATACCATGCATACATAGGTCAATTGTTAAAACCTTTAGAAAGTAGAAACTTGCTGTAGATCTGTAGGCAACTGGGAAGGGGATCTGGTACCCAGGCTAGCCAAGTCTTCAGTCAGTCTTCCTATCCACAAAGTGAATACTTTTTTCTGCTATGTATCTCTGCCATTGCTGCCCTGGCCCCATTAGATGCCTAGGCTTGTTTGACCTTTCTATTAGACCAATGAGCTAAAATAAGTCTTTTCTCTTTGTACCTTACTTATCTCCCATATTTCTTTATAGTAACAGAAAGCCATTTAATATATTTAGGATGATAATTCATTTTGAAAGACAAAAATGGAAGAAAATGATTAAATATTTCAGTCGCTGAAGAGAAGGCTTCATCATTCAGTGGATAACTTAGTTATATTTGTGTGGGACTGAGATAAATTTAGAAGCTTAATTCACTTGACTTTTGGGTACAATAATGTATAATGAAACAGTCATTTTCTTTGTGAATGATTACAGCCTGAAATACACTGAGAAACACATCCATCTCAAAGGCTTCCTGGATAGCCTTTAGGAGCTTGGAAGGCACTGCATCAACCTATTCTACTGCAGAATTTAGGGGCTAGTTTACAGTATTTCAACAAGATATCATGTGTCCTTAGAACTAGAAAGTCTCTCACAACTCAATTTAAATTAGTTATTTCTTAACTAACCACCATATAGAAGACAAAACAAGAGCCCAGACAAGCTATTTCACTGAGCTCCCTCCTCAAATAAAGAATACTTTGCTTTTCTTTCCTAACTTACAGTGTCAGGATTGCCACCCCATATAAAAATGTTCATGACACTCTTCTTTAAAGCTATTGTATAAGTCAAGGTCATTAGCTTAGCCTATAGTGCTGGGAAAACCAGCCAGGATGGATGACATATCATCACTTCCTATTCAAGAATACTAATATAAAATAATGTTTTTGAACATGTTTAATGGGAGAAATAGTCAGGTATACCCCTTCTTAGCATAAGATACATGTAAACAAAATATTATAATGGACAGCTAAGAATTTTATTTTATACATTTTAAAATCTGCTTCATCTGGAGAGGGAGGTTTCTTATAGATGAGGCCATCCTTGAAGTTGCTGCTTAGGTGGCCAAGTAGTCCCTGAACTCCTGTCCCTACTTCCTAGGGTTAAAATGAAAACTAGTAAGTTATAATTACTGGTCCTAGGTTGTAATATTTATAATTCAAGACAGAGAGCTGAAGATCAAATGAATTGAGCAAGCACCGGCTTAAAAGGGGGCCATCAGCTACTGAATGCTCTCCGGCACCTTAGCTACCTTAAGGTTGCCTCATGGTGGGTGGATTCTGTGTTAGCTAGCCTCACATTTTGTAAGGTTTGAATAATAGAGAATTTTCATAATAGAATAGAGAATTATTATAATGGCTAACATTAGTTTTCATTAGAACACATCTAGATTTTACTTTAAATAATAATGAATGGCCCAAGACACCTTTCGGAGTTCCTGGTTTTTCAAGCTATTTACATTTAGGTCAAAGGCCACAGCTGAAGGCATCAAAGCCGAAGGAGCATGAGTCATTCCCTAAACTGTAGAAAAGGGAGGAATGAAGCAGGATCATTCAAACACAGTCACTTTCGATCATCTCCCACCTTTTGACATTGGGACATCATGTCACCATCTATAAAGTTTATGCTATAGAACTGCATAGTCAAGTCCAAATATTATTCACAAAAACATCCCTTGCAGTATTAAGTAAGTTTATGGGTGTTGGGTCATATTCATAGCTATCCTGGAGCACATCCCAGGGGTTGTGGGTTATGAGTTGGATACACCTGGTAGAGTCTGGATATCATCTGCCAGGTAACCTGCTCCTCTAAGGGAAGGCCATTCACTGGGAGTCTGGGTGAAGAGGAAGTCTGCCTGACAAATGAGAGACTGCCGGGGGCTCAGGCTAGGTGTGCCTCAGGTGCATGTCTGCCTTCACTTTTACCAGATTCTCAATTATTCCTCCAGGAAGGAACCATTGTTCTGTGCTCAAAACTTCTCCTTATGTTCATGAATAACTTACTTGCTGATTTCTGAACTTCTCATCTCAGAAACACAGTCATTTGGTGTTATGCAAATCCCACAATCAGGTCTTCCTACATTAGCATGAATGATTACAGATCTTGATCAAGATTGATTGAGTTTTCCCACTCGTCAGGGAAAGAGGCAGGCATCTTTATTTTACTTTGCTTTCTGAATAGTATCTGGAGAAAGAGTGAGCTTGGGTGGTTAGAGTAGTCACCTGGTGTCTGCCTTTCCCTGCCGGGCCATTTCTCCATTCTCATTGACTTCAGTTTTGTTATTTTGAAGACAACGGCTTTCCCCACAACCATGCTGAATGTTTTCAAAATGACCATTCAGATACCTTTGGTCTCAGACCAAAGTACAGCTAAGCTTATGTCTGAATTCTGAGAGGGAACACGGTAAAAAAGAGATGGTGTCTGAAGCCAAGGTGGCAGCAAAAAATGAGTTGACAGGCAGTAATAAAAATCCAATCTCTCCCATGAATTAAACACAAATGCAGAATGTAGATTGAACCTGGTAAGTTTTCCCTTCAGATTTTTTTTTTAAATAAAAGTTCCTATTCTCATTACACATCCATGATAAGATGTTCATGTTTAGAGTTTCTCATTTAGAATGACTTCATGTGTGCTTTTTACATGTGCACAGGTTTTTTCATAAGGACAGTCATGACAGAAACAGAAAGGGTTTCGTTTCACTTGTTTGTTTGTTCCTGTTTTAACATCCTTTTTTGTCGCCCTTCTCCTGGCTTTCTTCTCTGGGCTGGCAAAATGACTCAGTGAGTAAGATGTTTCCTGAGCAAGCGTGAGATGTGACTTGGAATCCACCAAACCCATAGAAATACCAGACAATGTGACACACGTGTCTGTAATCTCACATGTGCATGAGCTCTGGTGAGATGGAAGGGGAAACAGGTCCCCTGGGAACTCACAGGTCAGCTAGAAAGTGGTGGTACAAACCAAGAGGCTGTCTCAAAGGAGGGAGAAAATGCAGACCAACACTGGGGGTCTACTACATGCTGTAGCACATGCATATAAACACACACACACACACACATACACACACACCTACACACACATTCATGAACACATGATAAAAATAGATAGCTTTTGGTAATGATAGTAACACAACATTTACATAGCTAATGAGGGTCAGCTACTGGTGTGACCCTTTATGGACAAATGAAAAACACTTTTTATGTTAACTTTAAGATTCTATATCTTTTCATGGAAGCACCAAAACTGCCATCCATTTAAACAGAAGAAGTTGGGGAATAGTATCTTAAACTGGGTTTTGACAGAAATTCCTTAACAGTGATGTGAAAACCTAAAAGAATCATGGAGAAAACAAGGCTACAACCAAGGAGAATGTAGATACCGAGATCTGTTATCATTGCTTTCCGGAACTCAAGAAAGGTAATTAGATCACCTTGTCACATAGAAAAGAACCTTTTGTATTTCCAAAACAACAATGACTACCCTTAATTTTTCTATTAAGTTGTAAATGAACCCCAAATGTAAGCATTCTGTTCAGAGATTAACCAGAAACTAGTTCATATTTCCATAGGATCTAAAGCACAATGGTAACATGGTTTCCACAAGGACCTCCTAAAACTAGCAACTTTTTATTGGTGTTTTACACATAAACTAGTTGTGACTAGTTTATGTGTAAAACACATAAACTCTCTCTCTCTCTCTCTCTCTCTCTCTCTCTCTCTCTCTCTCTCTGTGTGTGTGTGTGTGTATGTGTGTGTGTGTACAGGCACATGTGTGCAGGTTCCCTGGGGAGGCCAGAAGAGAAAGTAGAATGGCTAGGGGCTGGAATTTCAGGTGGTTGCAAAATTTCGTGAAGTGAGTGCTAAATATAACTCTTGACCTCTGCAAAAGCAGCAAGTGCTTTTAACCACTGAATCATGAAACACCCCCCCTCAGGTGGGTGGGTGGGTATATACATACTGCATTGACCTTAAATTCCCCTTTCAGACTCTAATCAAAATGTCATCCTCAGCACTCCAAGAATCAGGAACGACTATAGGGAAGTGGTAGTGTACAGTTTCCTCTGGACAGAGACATTTAGAAGAAAGTCAGCAAAGCAGGCATTATGCCTTTGCTTTCACATGGATATCAGTTAGCAAAGGCCAGCCTCTGATGCCCCCTTCACAGTGTCTTCCGTGTGAACGTGCAGATCCTGCAAGACCAAACCACTGGCAGTGTAGCTTCCCTGTCTCCAAGCTTCCCTCTGGTGGCTAGCATGACCTCCTCCTCTTGTCAGCCCAAGGCTCTTCTATGTATCCTTCAGAATTCAGCCTACATTTCTTTTTGTCTCACACAAGCCCAGGCCAGTGCTGACCCAGGACAGGGGAATCCCTCTCCCACCCCCTCCCACTTCACACACATACTTCAGATCGCTACCGGTCTTCTCTGTTTATAGGAGGCTTTGACTCAGTTTTGTATTGCAGAGTTCTTAGGGCAAAAAGCATCTTCTGAGCAGTCAAGGGATACTATGACACAGTATAAACGTATAAGCATCTTTCAGGCGCTGTAAACAGATGCACCATTGGCCATTCCCCTGCTGCTGCTGTTTAAACAAGACCCCCGAGCAACTGCTTCAGACTGCCCTAACCCGAAATGAATGAAAGGGGAACACTGCCCTCTAGAGGCTGCAAGGAGAAGAGGGCTTCGTGTTTGGTCTCTAAAGGTAAGAAGGCAGTGTCCTATTTCACAAAGTCAAAGGCAGTCAGGTGAGCTCCCATGTGCACGACTAGGAATGGGAGTCATCTGTCCGCATAGGATATTTTTTAAGAATCTGAGAAAAATCAGAGACACGATTTTGAGATGAATAAATGAGGGTCATTACTGAGACCCCAGTGGTCTACCAGGAGTCCCTAATGTTTGAGGTCTCTCATATGTTGATGTAAGGTGTATTGCTGGAGAGAGTAATTCTATGTATGGAAGAAATGTAAAAACCAAACCAAACCAAACCAACCAACTAAAAAAATTAAACAAACAAATAAACAAACAAACCAAAACAAAATCCCGATTAGTCCGTGTGGTACTGCAGGCCTTCAATCTCAGCATTCAGGAGATAAAATTGGGATGATTAGGAGTTCAAGGCCAGTCTCATCCATTTAATGAGTGCAAGGATAGGTTGTTCACAGAGTCCCCCCTACATACACACACACACACACACACACACACACAATTTAGAAAAACAAAAAACAAAAATTCCAACCAACAACACTATGCTATTTATTTCTTAATATTTTTGACACAAAGAGTAATGTCTAAAGCTCATTTCCCTCTATAGTATTTTAAGGGAGTTAACCAATAAAACATTTTTTCTGTTGGGGGTTGGTAGATAGCAATAACTCATGAAGCTCCCTGGGGTGAAACCCTAGGGCCAGGAAAATAAATAAAGTTAAATTAAATTAAAAGTTTTCTATTGGTAAAAAAGAATAAAAAGGGAAAATGGAAGTGCACCAACCCGGAAAAAGATGGAGGAATAAAATGACGGTTATTCACCTGGAAGAGGAGAGCAAGGGAACAGGCAAGATTGGGAGGGTATCCCAGAGCCTCTGCAAGCCCACAGTTAGGTAGAAGAGCTTGGATGGGAACTGCGCAGGCAGAGATTCCACGTGAGGCTGTTAACTGTGAGAAGCAGAGAAAGCCAGCACTTTTCCTTTCCATGGGTGTGCCTTCACATGCATGCGTACACACAACTGCAAGTGCAAGGTAGGCAGCCTGTCCTATAGTTGCTTCTTAGTGAGTAGACAAAGTTCATCCTGGAATCTCCAGTCTAGGAACTCAGAGCTTCTATCTCAATTGTTTATCGTTTCAAACTCACGGTGCAAGTCTGTAAGGGCCATCCTTCCCCTGCTTGAAACTTCTTACCATATGCAACTGATACCTCAGGGTTCTGTTTTCACCCAACCCAGTGCAGGATGCTGAGCTGTAGTTGAGTCTCCCGAACTGGAGCTGGTGGAGAGCGCCACCTGCTGTCGCATGTTGTGCCGTGCGCTGTGAGTTCCAAAGCCTCAACCGTCTGCAACCAGGGGAAGCCTACTGGACCTATAGCTTTCCCCAAGGTGGTCTTGGTACTTGAGGTCATTGTGCTCAAATGTGACGCATTTGCATTGTGGAGGGTGATGATAACCGAGAGAGAAACGTCAAATGGGACAAAGTTTCTGCATGTTTAACCCACAGTAAGGGAGAGGAAAAGAAAAACTGCCCAGAATTTTTTTTAAAGACAATTTTACAAGTTCAGTTAGAGAATTCAATTTTGTGCCCCAGGAAAAGCATCTAGAAGTCATTTTCCCGGTTCTATAAGATAAACGAGTTGGAATAGCCTCGATATTGAACACCCTCAAATTAGCAAACAGCTTCTTCCCTGGCTCATACAGGGAACACATTCAATCAGCCTGACTCTAAAATTCTCCAGCATTGGTTTCAGCCCCATTGTCCCCCCTCCCCACCCCTGCTCCACTTCTGTTTGTAAAGGGAGACTAGAGGAGGAAGAAATAAAAAAGAAGTAGGTTTAGAAGACCCACTAAACATGGAAGGGTGGGGTCTCTAGTACCACACGCATCTCCTTAATGTGTATGATTGGAGGGAAAACTTTCCTGACAACAGCCCAGTGTGTGTGTATGTGAGGGAGCGTGTCTTATTTGCTTGTGATCCCTGGCTTTCTCAACAATCCTTATTCACCCACCACCTTTGCAGCCATGATTATAAAAGGCACCATGTAATATGAGTCAAAATGCAGTGCACTGGAAATCTGAAGAACTGGGCTTAGGTTTAGTTCTTTAAAGCAACTGCAGCAGTGGCCTCAGGCTGCTAACCCCACCCCCCTTCAATGGACTCCAGTTATTCTACAGGCAAGAAAAGTATGTACTTCATTGGCCAAAACCATATCTGATCTTAGAGACATGTAATGGATTGTGTGACAGCTGTAAGAACAGCTGTCAGAGACTACATTTTTAGGATAGTCCAATTAAAGCATTTCTACCTAGAAAATGTTTTTATAAAACTATTCAACTATGTTTATTATTTCATATATGTCTACGTACATGTGTGGTCATGTATGGAGACCAGAAGACAGTCTGCAAAAGTCATCTCTTTCCTTTCACCAGTTACCATCCTGGAGTTTGAACTCATCCTCAGGCTTGGAGGCACGTGCCTTTACCCACTGATCCATCCTGCTGGCTTCATAGAAAATACATTACAACATAAGTCTATGAATCTTTATTCTTTAATTGGCCTGTTTAAAAATCTAGCTTAACTTGTTGGCCACATACAAAGTAGATGACATAATATCAGCCCCAGAGAGGAATGCTTTGTAAACATGTTTTAGCCTTTAAAGTCCCCAGTTGGCAGAAGCAGTGGACACGCTACTGTATTATTATCAACCCTTCAAATGACTGCATAGAATTCTGTTGGGTAGCCTGAGAGAATTACATCTGAGTATGTGAATCATAAGAGGTTCAAGTTCAAAGCACGACTCGTGTGAAATATCCAACAGAGAAGATAGCTACATTTGACAATCATGCTGGTATCTTCAGCTGAATTACCACTCTCCAAAAATTATCATCGTAAGCCGCAGAGCTAGGGCTTTGTATCTGTGCCAGTAACATGTTATTTAGTCTGTAATCAGTTAAGGCTGTCTTATGCTGGCCCTCAGACTGCATAAGTCTGTCCGTTAAGGGAAGCTGATGTGTGTATCTATGCTATTTTGATTTGCGTCATACATTTTGAAAACTAAAGTTTTAGAAATTTTTTTTACATGTGTTTATTGTGTGCCTGTGGGTGAAGTGAAAACTTAAGGGTTCTTTGGAAAGTTGGCTGGATAGTGTTTTGCTGGGGCAAACACGAGAAGGAACGTTTCGTTAAAGGGAACATAGGTGTGAAAGGCTAAGGCTGACTCGTGAAGAAGGAACATTTCGCTGAAGCAGAAACAGGAGAGAGAATGTTCTGCTTAAGCAAGCATGTGAAAGGACATGTGATGAGAGATTCTTTGCTACATACATGCATTTACATTGCATACATGAGCTACATTTTTTGGGACACCATAGAGAGGAATGATCAAAAACACTTCTGGTGGTGTGCTGTAGTTTCTTGGCAATTCCTTGGACTCTGGCTGAGCATGACTCAGCATGTGCTGAGGCAAGGCATGGGGAGGACATGTGATGTTTGGAGGGTATAAATAAGACTCCAAGGAGTGATGAAGACCGAAAGCTTGGCTTGCTGGTACAGCGAACTGTGCACTGCTGTGGGTCTCGCATCTTCGCTGATCTTTTCTTCCCTGAAAGAGGCACAGCTGAGAACTTCTCCTCATGTTTCTGTTGGTCCCTCCTGCTGACTCAAGCTGAGCCTGAGGCCTGGCTGTCTCTGCTAGGTCGTGTCACCAATCTTGCTAACCCAACTCTACTGAACTGGTCTGTTGGTGTATCCAAGAAGTATTTGAGAGTGGATTGAGCTGCCACTGTTGTCCTGTGAACTGAACTGCAGATTTCCAGATGACACAGAGGAGAGTTGCTCCAAAGAACCTTTGTAAACAGGTCCACTTCCCCCTTGCCCTTTCTTTTCCACTACCTCTGGTCGGTGGTGGGTTACAAGGAAGATTAAAATTTTTAAGAACCATCATTAAAAATAAGATTTGAAAAAATTAAAGTTACATGTGGGGTGTCATGCCCATACCATGGCACGCTTGTGGATATCAGAGGACAGCTTATATGAGTCGGTTCTCCCTGTCACTCTATGGGTCTTAGTTGATTGACTTCAGATTGTCAGGCTGGGCAGCAAGTGTCCCTAACCACTGAAGCATCTCACTATCTGTACAAATATTTTTTCTTTTAAATAGATATAAATGTCCTTAAGATTGAGAGCAATGGTTGTATTATTTCCCAATAATTTACAAATTCCCAAAGAGTACAAACTGAATATTTGCATAGCCAAGAATAGCTGATGGTCTAACAATGATCAGCTTGAGTTGACCAACATCAACTTGAACCAGCATGGTTCAAGTAACTTAAGGCAGTGCAACTGTAACCACCTTTTGTTCTTTCTGTGTTCCCTTAACTTTCTTTAGGGATCAAATCTCTTAAATTTGAGGGGAAATGATATTAAAATAAGATCAGAAAGGCATCTGAAATGCTTACTGTTGCACCAGAATGTACTCATGGCTGTTTCTTTTTATTCCACTCTCCTGTTGGGGCCATTTTGTCCCCTCTATTGAGTCATGAGCTTGAGGTTAGGGTATCTAACAGTTGAAGATGTGCCTTTTCTTGCTTCTGAGCATTAGGCAATGTATTCAGGGAGTGTAAAAACATTAGACCCTCGGTGGCACTTGATACTCATTGGCTTTCTCCCTGCTGTGCTTTTTCAGAGTTGGCCCCTTCCATTGCCCCTAAATCTCAAGCTCAATAAAACAATGTATTCATTCTCCCTCTCAGCTCATTCCAGTGTATCTTTCTGCTACTGGATAGCCTTTCTTCTCAAAGAGACTCTAAGCACACCTAGCACGAACCCGTTATAGAATGCTTTGGACATCAATTTTCACCTTTCCTTCTGCTTCGCTCATCTGTCCAGATTCCCACATCAGGACCATTTGCACTGCTTTGCATAGCTCATTCACTAGAAATGGCATGATGTCTATCTCTTGAGGTCGTGACAGTTATAAAATCTTGCAAATAATCTTTCTGGTGTTTTGTAGTGCTTCAAGTTCTGGTTTAATTGGCTATGCCTTATAAAGGTTACTGGGTTTGCTTTAGTTTCTAAAAATAAAGAAGACAATTCAGTTAAGTCTAACTTTTTCTTATTAACTTACCAACTATCAAGAGACTTTGGTCCACTATGTGAAGCTGAAGGCAACTTTGAAGTCTGACATTTTAAACAAAAACAAAATCTATTTTCTATTTCCCAAACCAGCTAGAACATCTTTTCTTTGGAAAGGTCAGTTTTTAAAATGGTCTGATAACTTGCCAGCTGTGGAACTAACTATCAAAAAGGAAAAAAAAATATTTAGAAATATGTATGCCGTCTAAGTACAGAGTAAGTAGCAATTTTGTTTTTTAGTATACCATCCAGAATATTCTCTTAAGGAAAAACTCTTAAGGCGAAACTTACTTTTCATTATTTTTTTTTGTATTTTCTTGAGTTTCTTTGGGGAATCCCATTACTTAAACTTGGTGCAAAAAATTATTAATTATATCAAAGTAAAACAAAGTATATAAAATATTTATTGATGGCCTAGAATGTATTCATAAGTTTTACTTGCTTTATTTTTATCCTTTTTTCTGTTTTGAGGTGGTTTGTTTGTGATTTTTAAGATTTATTTTATATATAAGAGTGTTTTGCCTGCATGTGTGTATGGGTACTATATATATTTGCATTGCCTGATGTAGGTCAAGAGGAACTTCTATCTCCTGAAACTGGAGTTAAGATAGTTATATAGATGGAAAGGATATGGAAAACAGACCGAATTACAGAACTCTTCAAGGTTATGATGTTAAATTTGTGACAAATCCTATGACCAAAAGCCAGTTGAGGCTGAAAGTCTACTTTGTAGATGCTAGGATGTAAACTGGGATTCTCTGGAAGAGCAATCAACACTCTTAAAGACTGACCTATCACTTGGAGATGTTTTGTGATTTCCATTGAATCTTAAGTTTGATGTTAGGATGTCTAACAGTTCAAGATGCTTTCCAGCCCCCTTCTTAAGAAGATACTGACTTTTTACATGATGCCAGAATCATTTTTTAAGTGTCATCCCATTTCTAGGAATAGAGGAACAGCTACCAAGAATAATTATTGTTGATTTTAACAATAAACCAGCACCATTTGCAAAGGTGTTTTGTTTATATGGAAACTGTTGTGCAAAACTTTAAGTATCCAAGTTGATATAGCCTAGTGTCATCTGAAAAGAGAGTCTCACTTGAGAGATTTTTCAAATCAGAGTGGCTTGTGGGCAAGTCTGTGAGGAGTTGATGTAGTAGGGATTATTACACTGGTAAAGGCACCTTTCCAAGCAAGTGGTCCTGGGCTGTATAAGAAGGTTTGCTTAACATGAGCTAGTGAGAGAGACAGGAAGCAGCATTTCTCCATAGTTTCTGCACCAAGTTCCTGGACTGACTTCCTTCAATAATGGTTTGTGTCCTGCAAAATAAAAATAGACACTTTCAGCCTCAACTGGCTTTTGGTCATAGGATTTGTCACAAATTTAACATTTAAATTTGTCAGTAATTTAACTAACCTTGAAGAGTTCTGTAAAATGGATCTGTTTTTCATGTCCTTTCCATCCACAAAGCTATTATGTGAACTTAGACACTTGGTGCCAATTGTGTGAGACACTGTTCATTGTTAGTCATTGTCATCATCATCATCATCATCTGAGAAAACCAAAGCAAGCTGTTGCTCAGTGAGATCATGGGGCCAAAAGCTGCTGGAAGGATAAAGCCAAGGAACACTGAGCAGGGAACTTCTGCACGGAGAGTGGCGTAGAAATGGGCATCAGAGTGGAGGGTGGACTTCCATGAAATTCCTATCAGTGACTAGTCCTGCCTAAGAAAATAGAATCCTACAGTGTGAGTTAGATGAATAAAAACAGTAACAGCAACAACAATGACAAAAAGGAAAGAAAGAAAGAAAGAAAGAAAGAAAGAAAGAGAGAGAGAAAGAAGAAAGAAAGAAAAGAAAGAAAGGGAGAAGAGAAGATAAAAGAAAGAAGAGAAAAGAAAGGAAAAGAAAAGATCTAAACTAGCAAGAATCAGGTCCAGTTTCTGAGGATTTTCATGCCAGTATGAAGCTACCTGCCCCCAGCATCTTAACCATCTTTTGACTTCAGAGTTCACTGTTGACAAGTGTTTCAAACCACCTATGTCTCTGCAGTCTGCAGTGGTGTTTGCTGGGAGGAAACAATTTATATGAATAGAACACTTTAAGATTTTACATTTAAGGCTAGAGAAATGGCTGGGTAGTTAAAGAGTGCTTGCTGATTTTGGCCAAGACCTCAGTTTGGTTCCAATACCTTCTCCAGGTAGCTCACAGCTGCCTGTCACTTCAACTATAGGGTATCCATCACCCTTTTATGGTATCCTCATTTAAACACACACACATACGTACACACAGACAGACACACACAGAAACACATACACTATTGGCATATGTATGTACATATATATACACACATATATATGCATACATACACACACACACACATATATATATATACATACATACATACATACATACATACATAAAGAAAGATAAAGAAAGATAGATAGATAGGTAGATAGATAGATAGATAGATAGATAGATAGATAGATAGATAGACAGATAGGTAGATGATAGAGGAATGCCTAGGAATAATTGACCAACACAAGCAGACCCCATGATTTGTGTGTGTATGTATGTGTGTGCTATTTGTTTAGTTTGGGTATTTTTTTTGCCTTAATGTGGTTTTTATTGTTTTATTTTGATGCTTTCAGAAGACATAATGTTGTGTGAGTAAAGAGGCGTGCATAATCTGGGAGGAGCTTGGGGAAGGGAAAGAATATGGTCAAAATATATTGTGCAAAAAGTTTTACATTAAAGAGTTTTAATGATTTAAAATCTATTTTTATGTTTGGTTCCTCAAAATTATGCCTGCTCAGGGAAAGTCTCTATGAAAGAGAGAGAGAGAGAGAGAGAGATAGAGAACCATGTTGGAAGTAAAGAGCGAGGAGGGGAGAGGGGGGAGGAAAAGCAGGATGTGTGGAAGGACGGAGGAAGAGGCTGTTTCCAGTGTGAAAACCAGAAACTTGAAAACAAGAAAAACATAATTCTATAGTTATATTCAAATAAGTTAACATTATTTTAATGAGTGCAAATGAATAGCATCATCCAGAAAGTGGTAAGGAACAGCATGAGTGGATAAACAAAACTGTATGTAAGTTTTCGTTTTCTCTCCAACACATGCAATGCTCTTCGTTTTGATGAAATCTCTCCAAAGCATATCATTTTATTAATATAAAATTTATTCTGTATGTTTGTGTAAGTGTGTGTGTGTGTGTGTGTGGTGTGTGTGTGTGTATTTGTGTGGTGTGTGTTTGTGTGTGTGGTGTGTATGGTGTGGTGTGTGTGTTTGTGTGTTTGTGTGTGTGTCATATGAGTAGATAAGTGTATGTGTGTGGTGTGTGCCTGTGAGCATGTGTGCATGTGGTGTATATGCGTATCTGTGTGTACATGTCTCTCTGTGTGTATATATGTGTACATGTGTGTGTGCATGTGTATATATGTACTTGTGTATGTGTGTGCATGTGTGTATGTGAGTGTGTGAGTGTGTGTGGTTTGTGTATGTGAGCATGTGTGTCTGTGTAGTTTGTGTGTATATGTGTCTATGTGTATATATGTGTGTATACATGTGTGTATGTATATATGTGTGCATGTGTGTGTGTAGTATGTGTGTATATGTGTCTCTCTGTGTCTCTCTGTGTATATATGTGTATGTGTACTTGTGTGTGTGTGTGTGTACATGTATGTATGTGACACTGGGGCCTTTGGCCTTTGCACACACTCTGCCGCAGAACACTTGTTTCCTCATGGTCTGTGGTTCCCACTTAGACTCATGCTGGCTTTTTGATTCACCAGTCTGAAGATAGCCATTGTGTGGCCTTGAAAACCCTTCCAATCTTCTCCTCTTATAATAAGAAATCTCTCTCCCATTAGTTATGTTTCTCTGGAGGATACAATGGCTCTGTTAGCCTGGTCATTTCTCAGGCAGGATCTGCTCTTGGGAAGCATTCCTTTGTTTAAATGGTCCTGACTCTCCTCAGTGCTGGCCTTTTATGTACCATTTTTGTCCTTGGCTATCCCTGAGGGAAGTGTTGAAGATGCTTCTTTCTGTAGACACATGTTTTCCTCAGCTTCATCTGTTCATGAAGGATGGGTGTCCAAGACTTTCAAATGCAGAACTGTGATTTCTTAGACATTTTAAGTCTACGAAAACAAGACAGTGCTTGTTCATGCCAGTCTTAATATTTCTTGGGTTGCCTGTTTCTTTTGGGAACTAAAGTTTCGTCTTTATTTTGCTTCTTTGACAAAAACACAAAACATAAAACAACAAAAAACCAAACAAACAAAACCAAAAATAAAACAATAACCCTTCATTTCCCTCTAGCTAGTCTGAAATGCTTATTCTTATATTTGCTTTGCAGCATCCTAGTTCACCTAGATATTTTAATACTGAAAGCAAAAGCCACATCTCTAATTTGCTTTATTCCAAATAGATTAAATCTTAATCATCTTAAAGCTCCTCTAATTTTACTTTTTACATTTTAAACCTAAAAGTGATCAGCCTTTCTAACTTGTCATTGCCCCAAATTTCTGAACTCTATTCAGTCCCTTCCATTTCTGCGTTCAAATTATCCAAGTATTATAGCTAGCTTGCACTTTTCATTTATTTCTCTACCAAATACACCTAATTGCTTTTAGATCATTGCCCAAGTGGTATGCCTAACAATATAGTAATAGCATGGGTTATTATTTATGAAATAGTTTTTCATTAAGACATGAGCTTGCGTTTCCAGACTCTAATATCAGTTTCTTCTTCCTTCCATGCTATTACTATATTTCTATTACTATATTTCATATTACTATATGTCACAGTATCATCCAGGGTTCTCCTGATGAACAGACCGATGATATGGAGATTTCTAATTATAAGAGGGGATTATTTGGTTGGTTTGTAAGCTTGTGAACTGAGTAGTCCCACAATGGCTACCTTCTGACTGGTTGTTCAGCCTAACAAAGTGGAAGTCTCAGAACAAGATGACCTCATGATACAGCCTAGGTCTCAGACTGAAGCCTTGGAAGCTCTCTGAATAGTAGCCTCTGAAAATCTTCTGTAGAGAGTTGTTCCCCCTGTACAACACCCACTCTCTACTTTGGAACAGATGTGACTATTTGGAAAAGATCGGGTGTGTTGGCAGTTGATATCCCCTTATAGAGGGAGGGGTTGGGGAGTCTCACCTTAGACTCCAATTCCTCCCTTATGAACCTCCCAGTATGTAATTCTTCCCTAAGTGCACGTGGCCTCATGGTCTTGGGAGGTGCTAGTGTATATACATGTTGTGGAGAGTTAGCTGAGGTAGACTCTGCCTTTGCAGCTCGGGGGATGTTGTCATCCATTCAGAGGTGAAACGTTTGAGTGGCATAGCAGCTTTGGGGTCATTCACGTGTAAGGAACCTGTCACCTACATTTTGTTAACTGAAGTTGGACTTTAATGGAATTTTGGGGCCCTATGAGGAGACAGTGAATGTTTGTTGATATCTCCCTAGGAAAAGAGCTCCTGAAACTGAGTTTGTGTTCAAAGACTGAAGGGCCAGATTCCTGGTGACCACAGGTAGCAACAGCCCTGACCCCACATCAGCTCCAAACTGTTGACTCTGAACATACAATGCTGTGTGTTTCCCTCTCAGCTTCTTTTTGGTCCAAGTCTATTACAAAGTGCTGTTCACATTCAGGACCAGTGTACCCCACTTAGCTGACTGACTCAAGTGTCATTTATCTCTGAAGTCTAAGCCACAGACATACCTAGAGGTGTGCTTTATCAATCTCTTGTACTTCTCTCAATCCAGTGATGTTGAAACCTACAGTTCAGCATCTCATCTGCATAGCTGGTGCTATTTTTATGACTACATACTTACATGAGTTCACTAGTTAGACCATGAGCAGTGAATGTGAGGTGGAAGTCAGAGGATCTGTGAATCCTATGGCCTTGAATTGGATATGTTTGGTTCTTTGCATCCATGGCTGGTTCATAGGCATTTTAAAACGTATGATTTGGGGTGTATAGGTTTAATTAGGTTTGTTAACTATTCCTTTAACATTTTTATCAATATTATAAAATTTCAGAGAATTTCATGGTATGGGCATATATTACATACCTTATTCCCCATTAATTACTAGAAGATACACTTCCTAACTCTACCTTGGTTCTTGTCTTAATCTATATAGAATTTTTAAAATTACAGTTGTGTATTTGTATTATAGCCTTTTGAAAACCACACATCAGCATTAAGAATAGAACAAAAATGGGTAAACATTGATGACAAAGTTGTGAGAGTACACTGGAGTTTGCAACACCTCTTAAGGAGCTAGGGTATCTATTCAGTTGGAATTAAAAAAATCCAAGAATTCTATCATAGGAGCTCTTCAGCATCTCAGGGGTAGAGACAAATGGTATCATTGAAGTTAGTCATGACTCTTAGGGCTGAGAACAGAAACATGCCTTTGTATTTTTATGTATAGAATGCTTGTAGCTTCAAAAATTATCTCTGGTTGAACATAGTCCATGGATTTCCACTTTCCCCATCTCTGCTCAAAGCTAGAGATCAAGAAGTTAATAGAGGGAATCCAATGGGCAAGGAGCAATAAAAACAGTCGAGAATAGAGAAAGATACTGTCTGGAATGGTGTTGGTAAAATTGTGATCTCCCTTACCCTCTTCCAAGGTTGTTGGCAGCCAGACATAAATTTCAGGTAGTATGTTAGAGGAGTCTCCTGTTTTAGGGTAACCAGTGCTAGGTAAAAGACCACCACCTCCACCACCACCTCCACCACCAGCGCCACCATCAGCATTAGTTGATTTTGACACAGGATCTTATTACATATCTGGACTGGCTTGGAACTCAGTATGATCTCTGTCTCAGCCTTCTGAATGCGGGGATTGTGGATGGGCTACCACTGCACCCAATTTGGTTTGAGGCATTTAGAGTTTCAAAGTGAGCTAACAACTATTTAGTGCTTCAAGGAAAATGAGCAGACAAGGATAATGACTGCTGCATGACAGGTGAGCATAGATTCCAACCAGGTAATCAGATCTCAGCAAACAAGCATCCCCCCCAAAAAATAAAACTTAAAACAATCCAGAGGAAGTGGCCTCCATGAAAGAAGCAGAGGAGATGAAACAATGTTGGTGACACAAACACAGCCTTCCCAGTGTCCTCAGGAGATGAGAAAAGAGTGACTCTGAAACTACAATCTGTTAGGATTTTTAAAAAGTCAATTCATTTTAATTTACTTTGTGTGTATGCAAGTACACATGTATATGTGTACATATGTATGTATATATATGTGTGTGTGTATATATGTCTATGTATGCATTTATATGGTTATGTGTATATATATGTGCATATATACGTGTGTGGGATATGCATATGTGTATATATGTGTGTGTATGTGGATGTATATATTTTAATAAATGAGTGTATGAATAGGATGTATATATACACACACACACATATATATATATACACATATACATATGTGTGTGTATGTGTGGTATATATAAGTGTGTTTACGTGTATATATGTATATGTGCATATGTATATATGTGTATATATGTATATATATGTATGTATATATGTATATACATGGGGGAGTATATATATGTGTCTATATGTGTATGTGTATACATATATACATGTGTGTGTATGCATATGTATGTGTACATATGTACATGTGTATATGGGTGTGTATATATGTGTGTATGTATGTATATATGTGTGTGTCTATGCATGTGTGTATGTGTCTGTGTATATGTGTGCATGTGTGTTATGTGTGTGTGTATATATATGTGTAAATATGTCTGTGTGTATGTGAACATGTGTACATATATGTTTGTGGATATTCTTGTGATCTTAGAGGGCAGAGGACAACTTGCTGGAGTTAGATCCCTCCTTCCCCTGTCTGGGTCCCAGATATTAACCTTGGATATCTAGGCTTGGCAGCAGGTGCTTTTACCTGCTGAGCTTCTCACTGACCCCACAATATGCTTCTCAAAAGATTGTAGGGTGGAGGGAGACTGGTGAGCTGCTGGATTACTGAATTCTGAACATAAAGACTGATACATGTCACCAACCCTAAACTGAGGCATGTCAACAACAAAACCAAAGATGCAGCATAGAAAATAAGCTCTACAAGTCTACAGCCATACCGCCCAGAACATGCCCAGTCTTACCTGGTCTAAAGTAAATAATGCAGAATAGTAAGCAATGCAGCACATCACAAAAGAAAATACCAGAAACTCCTAACAGGGTAAGGACAGGGAGAACAGGAACAAACAACAGTCTTTCACACTTGAACGTGCTTGTTTAGCACGGAGGGAAAAATATCCTCCTGAGGCCTATTGGTACAATGTTTCAGAACATCAGGAATTAGGTAAAAAACTTTGAAGATTTAGCAGGCAAGAAAAAAAAAACTGACAGATTACAAGAGATCATAAATGAGAATTTTGTGCCTCTTGGCAGCAATGCAGGGAAGTAAAAGAGAAAATATAACCACATTTCTGAAGGGAACTAATTTTCACCTTAGAATTCTGTACCCAGTTAAACCACCATCAAATCTTAGACTCAGGCAAACACAGTGTCCAACAGCAAGGTGAAATTTAGCATGTAAGAGTCTTCCTTCTCAGGGAACTTTGGAGGACATGCTCTGCTAAGATGTAGCAATAAACCAAACAAGGAAACAGGGTCCAGGAAGCAGGCGATCAATACTGAATCATGTAGAACAACCTGAGTCAGTGTGTGTGCACTGCTGCCTAGCATAAGACCTTACTGGATCTGAGAGGAAGCTGTGTGTGTGTCCACGGGAAATTCTATAGTTAATAAAACAGCAGGGAACATATCTGGTGTTCTTAATTAAGGAAAGGGTGGGGATATTCTGGAAGAACATATCAATAAATTCATGGTAAGAGAAATTATTTTCTAATATGTAAAATGTCATCACAGTTCACTTGTTGGAATAGACATATTCAATGAGGCTTTCTGAGGAGGTTTCTTATTGATGGTCACTAACTGTGGCTAGTGATTCAACCAGTGTGCTTAAAATACTTGTTACAGGCTGCAGAGGTTAAGAGCACTATCTGTTTTCCCAGAGGACCTTAGTTCAATTCCCAGCAACCACATGGCAACTTACAGCTATTTGTAACTCCAATTCTAGGGGTTTCAACATCCACACATGAATGTGCATGAGGGAAAACACCAATGCACATAAAATAGAAAAAAATAAATCATTTAAAATATAACTGCTTGCAGGCACTAAGCAGAAACAGGTGGAAGTGTATAAGCTAACTTCAGGGCTAGGCTGCTCTGTGTGGTGCATTCCAGACCAACCAGGGTTCTATAGTAAGACTCTATCTAACAACAGCACCAACAATAGAGATGTTTACTATAGAGATGTACAACCATAATTTGGATCATTTCATTTTGGCTAAATCCAGATCTATAGATAGTATTTAAGTGGGTAATTCCATAATGAACATTATCTGTAAGTGTCAATACAGAGAATAAACACTAACTAACAGAACTGAACATTTTTCTCTTATGTATGAGACTCTGGTGTAAAAAGGTAGAATAATTAGTTTGGTGTCTTTGCTGCTTTTGGCCCTTTGGAACAACTTTATTTTATGTGCACTTTAAAACACTTAAAGTGCAAATTAAAAGGCAGAAACTCACATCTGGTTAAAGAGCAAAGACCAGTGTCTGTAGAATGATCAGCTACATATGGGACATCTGTATCGCATCCACTCTACTCTCACAGCTCAAGGAACATCTCAGAAATGAGGGCAGAAAGACTATAGAATCCAGAGATCAGAGAGGATTGATATGAAGCAGTGTTTTCTGAACAAGACAGGAGTGTTCATGAGCTCACTGTAGCTGTGGTTATCTGCACAAGATCAACACATCCATTGTGGGATGCAGAATGGGATAGTCAATGCTCCAGATGGAGAGGAAAGAGGCTCACGAGCCCTCCCTCACCCTTAGATGAAGTGCTCTTATCAGTTGATGGCTGCTACAGGAGGGACAATTGGTTTTCTTTCAGTGTGTGACCTTTGTTAGTTAGACAGTGTTTAGGGGGATGCCCATGCACATGTTGGCAACACTAATTGAATTAAGTGGTTTATAAAGAAATGTCCTCAAGGGGGACATGAAGAAGGTGGGAAGGTGGGGATGGATCTGGGAGAAGTTAGGAGGAAGAGGAGTGGGGGCTGAATATTATCCAAATAAATGATGTATCTGTATCAAGTGCTCAAATGATTAATAAAAATATTATATGTAAAAAAATTCTACATCGATTCTTATGTTCGGGGGAGGTTCGACTATCATTCCTGTCACAGCTACTTGAGGGATGAGTTTCAGTTTTGCAACTGTGATTTTCTCAGAAATCTCTGAGATTGTATAGCCATGATACTAAAGCTGCCATCTATTATTTAAATAAATGCCCCTCAGACAATGTCCCTTATTAGAGGATGAGTAAGTGTGTTTCTGATGAGCTTAAATGAGCTGCTGATTCCTACAGGAGCTATGATGCCAGCCGGAGAGTACGTGTCTGTCAATACCCTGAGATGCCGGTTGCAGTGTCAGAGTGGTAAGAAATAATGCCGAGAGTAAGCCAGGGGCAGGCAGAGGAAGTGATTCTTATCACCAAAGTGTCAACATTATCTTGCAACATTCCAGAGCCCTGTCTCTCTTGAATATAGCACAGTCCTTTCAGGAAAGCATGCTAAAGTCAGAGATGGAACAGGGATTGCTTTCCTTCTTGTTTATCTACATTCTAAATGTGAAGACCAATCTCCACTTCTCCCTTCCCTGAAGGTCCTTCATATATTCTCTCATCTTCAGGGTAGTAGTCCTTGACCCTCCATTGAGACTGTCCATATACACAGACAACAATGCCAATATCTAATGAAAGCACAAACACATGGGCTTTTGGGAAGACAATACTGCTGTAAAGCATCAAACCTACATAACTGTCTTTTGTTAGATGAACCCATCTAGAAGAGCATAGTCATTTCTTCCCCTGCTCCACAGGCTCTGTTTCCTTAGACGAGATAATATTGTGGGCAAAAGGAAATTAAGTTCATTGCATGATAACAAGGATGGAGGCTTTGCAAGCAGTCAGGTTACCAATTGCCACGATACCAACACTGACAGCACTCAGCAGAGAGGGAATGTGACCTTAGAATGCTTCCAGTGTGTGGCGTGACATGAATGTCTAGAGACTAGAACATGTCTGTGAACTCTTGTGTTTTTAAAACATAGTCATCTGATGACACTCTGTGTTCCTCTAGTGATGACATTTGTGGTTTTACTTTGAGAACCATTCACAGCCTTTGCTACCTGTCCTCTGCCTTCATACCTCTTCTTAAGCTTTTCTAGGACGTCCAACAACTCACAAGAGTCCTGTTGGTTCCATATCTGTGCCATGCTGATTCCACAGTCCATGCTCTGGAACACTTCTGGGTACTTGGACACCAAAGAGAGCCAGAACGTAAGACCAATAATGTCCCAGTCATACCAAGACATGGGTCACAAGACGGGACATGGCAAGAAAAACATATAGGTTGCATATAACTCAAAATATTCTGTGTCTTCTCTCATTTCCCCTTTGAGAAATATCTCTAGTACCTGATCTTCAGTTTCTCTGAAGTCACAATATGGCTTTACCTACAGGACAAGGATGACACTAGAGCAGGCACATGGTAAACGTAGTCAGGGTGGTCAGAGAAAGACTCATCCATGAGCCAGATCAGTCTTTGTCCTTCCAGTTACCCCTTTCTAGGATACCTGACTTACAGGGGATCTTTCAGGCACCACATTCCTCCAGAAGACTGCCTTAGCCTCACAAATATTTGCCTCATGCTTCTGCCCAATATTGCACAGCAGCAGTGAGAAAATACAGAAACCCTCAGGCATGGAATAAGCAAGGTCATCTGTGTTTTAATGTATGGGGAAGTATGTGTTGAAATAAAATGATATCAACACAATATGTTATTAGAATGACAGGAAAACTAATAGCCACTGTAGTTCGAGGTTTCACTAAGTAATAGATTGCTGCCAACATTGTTGCCTACTATGCATTGATATATGAAGATCTCCTAGAACTGGGCAGCAATGATTTCCATCCCTGGAAGGAGAGACCTGAGTCAAGAGAGGACTCCAGAAGAGTCAGTGATTTGCCATCAGGAAGAAAATCCTCCCCCAGTTGAAAGGGCAATGGAATAAAATAAAAATAATGATTCTTGCATGCATAAGTGACACTGTTTATCAAAGTCCCCATTCTTTACTAAGTAATTTTTAAAAATCCATTTTTTTTTTACTGTCACTACATAGGAGCAGAAAATAGAACAAGAAAAATTGAAGGTAGACATATGTTTCCAAAGATGAAAGTGCGGTTCAGGCAGGGGGTCCTTCCATGTGCTCTGGCTCCATACAGTCACGGAGCGAAAAAGTGATGACTGCAGAGACAGGTAGGGGCCTGTCTCAGAAAACCAGACACTCGGTCTAACAGGCTATGAAATGCAATCCCCAGATCTCAACAGGTGCCCAGACAGAAGCCATGGCAGGCCATTTAAACTCTTTGCTTAGCATAGAAATGGGCTGTGTGCACATAGAGTGAGCCTTTCAGTAATGAGCAACGGGGATGAGAAGGAGAGACAGGGAAAAAAGATAGACAGCTGATGCTACTTCCAGGTGTGCTCGCACTCAACTGGGAAAAAAATCCTGCAAATGATAGAAAAGAATTTGCAGAGAAAAGTACTCAATGCTTAGGAAGCTAGAGACCGCCATTCTGGGATGATTCCTTACAGCCAATGGTAGCCCTTTAAGCCCTTTATGTCTACAGAGAGTTCCAAGGGACAGAGTACCTTTTGTGCATGTGCACGTGTGTGCATGTGTGTGTATTACATGGTATGTGTGTGTACATGTACATGTATGTGTGCACACACATGTTCATGTGCATGAGGGCTGGTCCTCTAGTACAAATCCTTAGGTACTGTCTATTTTGGACTTTTTAGGACATGATATCTCACTGGGATCCGGAACTCCCTGAGTGGGTTATTCAGGCTGGCCAGCAAACCCCAGACATCCTTCATTCTTCCTTCCCAGTGCTGAGATTCAAGCATATGTTGCCCACACTTGACCTTATATTTCAGTTCTGGGATTAGAACTCAGGTTCTCATGTTTATGCACTGTACTGGCAGGTTTTGCGTGTCAACTTGGCACAAGCTGGAGATATCACAGAGAAAGGAGTCCCCCGTGAGGAAATGCATCCATGAGATCCAGCTGTAAGGCATTTTCTCGATTAGTGATTAATGGGGGAGGGCCCATTGTGGGTGGTGCCATCCCCGGACTGGTAGTTCTGAGTTCTATAAGAAAGCAGGCTGAGCAATCCAGGGGAAGCAAGCCAGTAAGCAGCACCCCTCCATGGCCTCTGCATCAGCTTCTGCCTCCAAGTTCTCACCCTGTGTGAGTTCCTGTCCTGATTTCCTTTGGTGGTGAACAGCAATGTAAAAGTGTAAGCTGAATAAGCCCTTTCCTCCCCAACTTCTTTCTTTATCATGATATTTTGTGCAGGAATACAAATCCTGACTAAGACATGCAACAAGGACTTTATTGGTGGGGTCATCTCTACAGTCTGAACAAAGAAACCAAAACTAAAGATCTGGGCCTGGGTGTATGTGGTTCAGCCGCCCCCCACCCCCGAGGATGTCAAATCTGAGGCTTCTCTGTGGTAGATGGGGACAACATTGTCTCCATCTTTTCCTCTATCTTTTCTCAAATTCTGCAGAGTAGAGTCTCTGACTTAGAGGAAAATGGAGATAAAAATATTTTCCTTACTGTTGGGTTGTTTCTTGATGGAGATATTTCTGGTGTCAATTTCCTGACGTAGATGTTATTTTAGTGTTTGCATTTTAATTCATATACAGATCAGATAATAAGAGTCCATAAATATATACCCAACGTTTTTAGGTCTTACCCATTTAAGCATTTTTCATTTTTATTTTTAATATTTATTTCTATGAATTATCCATAAACGTATTGTTCTATTCTACCTAGTATTAATACAAGAATCCACTTAAACATATTTTTTTCTTCTTCAAGAAAAGGAGCTTCTGGAAGCTGGAGAGATGGCTCAGCAGTTAAAAGAGTCTGCTGCTCTTGCACAGGACTTCGGTTTGGTTCCCAGCACCCACAAGGCTCAAAGCCATCAGTACTCCAGTCCCATCTTCTGCCTCTACAGGCACTGCACACACATGGTACACAGACATTCACACACACATAACGTGAAAACAAATACACCTTTAAAAACAAAAGCAAAATAAAATCTTTGAAAGTAGATGAGCGATTGTGATTTACATGTGAGGTGTTCTTCAAGGCTGTGTGAACGGGTTGGTTCTCAGCTCCAGGAAGTGTTGTGGGGGTATCAGATCATGGGGTATTAAATTTACCAGTGGGCTAATGCACTGCTGAACTCATACTGGATGAGCTGTTAAGAAGCTATGTCTGCTTGGAGGAAGTGGCTCACTGTGGACATGTCTTTGAAGGGAATATTTTGTGGCGTCCATTGTTCTTTCTGCTTCCACCATAAGGAAGCTTTGTTTCTTTATTTTCTCCTGCTGCTGCGATGTTCTGCATTACCAGCAACAGAATCAGCCAAACACAGACAGAACCCTCTGGAACGATGAGCCAAAATAAATGTTCTTTCCTTGTGTGGTTTTCTAACCAATACGTGGTCTGTGTCTAAGTCATCACTAACATCCATAGACATATGGCACGACAGTACACATACTTTTTTGTGTCTGTAATTTATACTCCTATCAGATGAGAATATAATGTTGATGGTTTTATGGCTACTGATGCTTGTTGCTATGTGCCTACAAAAGATTATGTTAACATGTGTTCTGAGAGGTTAACCTAGTTCTTCAACCCAAAAGATCTCATGGCTCTTTTTCATGTTGACTTTTGAATGTTAGCATATTTTGAATGTGAATCCTGGTAGAAAATGGACAAAGCAGCTCCATCTCAAATGATACTTTCTACTTCAGATTCAGGGGAACTGCTCTTCCTCTTCCTCTTCTTCTTCTTCCTCTTCTTTCTGAGAGCAGAAAGAAGAAAGCTCACCTCCAAGGAGCTTGAGCAGGTACTCTCTCACTCCTGGATGTCTAGAGACTGCCTTCTCCCTCAAGTCACTCTTTAAGAACAAGGTCAAAGCAGCATTTATTTTCCAGAGTCTTTAAGGGAACAACATGGAAGCCCAAAGCAAGTGAATAGTGAATTATTGTTATAAGCTGGAAACTAAATTGATCTAATTTAACTATAAGCCCTCTTTAACAGAATTTCAGATGGCTTTGGAAAAAGACTTAGTAGGTTACCACTCTGACTGAACACTACTTGGTCCTGGGTGAGCTCATCGGTTTACCCCTCATCTCCTTGGAAAGGTGAGTCTAGGACTAGAAAGAATCTGTAGGGACCCCATGGAGCAGACCACTAACATGCTACTCAGGAGGTTGAAGCAGAGGATTGCAAATTCAAGGGCATCCTGGACAACTTGGTGAGATCTTGTCCCAAATAAAAAGTGAAAAGTGCTTGCCTAGCATCCTTGGAACCCTAGGTTCAACCCCAAGAACAATAAAACCATGTTCAGAAAGAATCTATTGGATCGTCTAACAGAGATGCCTTGTCTGGCCTCAGTGGGAAAGGACATGCCTAGTCCCACAGTGATTTGCTGTGCCAGGGTGGTTTGGTAGCTGCAGGGTGGGGTGGTTCTCCTTAATAAGAGGAGAAAGGAGAGTAGGGGAGGGCTATTTGAGGGGCAGCCTGGGAGGGGGGGCTGAAAGCAGGTTGTAGAGTGAATAAATAAATTAATTAATGAGGGAAAATCTATTGGGATTCTTGCTTTATCAGTATAATTCCTAAAGGTCTTTCTTAGTCAGCTTATAGAACTTTTATAATGGAGATAGGCTCAAAAATGAGATGACTGCCTTTTAAAAGAATAATTAGCTATGATTATTATGAAAAGGAGAGTTGAAATCATGTTAATGTACCATTATACTGTATGACATCAAGAAGAATTATAGTAATGCTTGTTGAAGTAAGATGTGTTCTGTTAATTTCAGAGAAATGGTCTACAGCCAACATTAAGAGGGTGAAATTTGCTAAAATTTGAAGATGAGAGCTTGGCCTACCTTACCTTCACTAAACTGTTCTCTGTCACTGTCTAAAGGGTCCCTGGCCATGGCTGTCTTCTATGGATAGTGAGAGGTCCACTGAGGCTTGGCTGAAGTCAGAGTCAGTAAAAAGGTAAGAGAATATACATCAGGTTCTTCCAAGTTGTATGCCAAGGGGTGATGCCTCCTCACTTGGGTACACAAGTAACTATCTTACTTAGGGATTCTATTGCTGTGATGGAACACCAGGACCGAAAGCAAGGTGAGAAAGAAAGGGTTTATTTGGTTTATGTTTCCATATAACTGTTGATCAATAAAAGAGGTCAGGACAGGCACTCAAACAGGGCGGGAACCTGGAGGCAAGAGCTGATGTAGAGGCCATGGAAGAGTGCTGCTTACTGGCTTGTTCCTCACAGCTAGCTCAGCCTGTGTTCCTATAGCATCCAGGACTACCATCCCAGGGATGGCACCATTCATAATGGGCTGGACCCTCTCTCATCAATCCTAATTAAGGAATGCCTTACAGGCTTGCCTGCCCTTGATCTTTTGAAGGCATTTCCTCCCAGATGACATTAGCTTATGTCAAGTTGACATAAAATGATCCAGCAGGGTAACATACAGGTGAAAGACTGACTCCTCTACCTTCATTCTGTGTCTTCCTCCTTTACTTTCTCAGCATGTGTCCTGACTGCACAGGCACATGCATCTCTATGGAGTGTGTGTCTACCTAGTCTGTCTCATTCTCCTTCAGTGGCCAAGGGAGAGAGATGAGGAGCAATGCCTCAAAGAACAGGCTATCCCCAAATGAAAGTAATTAGCCACAGAGGCAAAACTACGCTGGATAAGAAAGCAATTCTCTCTATTTCTCTCTCTCCTCTCCCCCCTCCTTTCCCCTTCCACCCTCCCTCTCCCTCTTCCTTTCCCTGTCCCTTTCCCCCTCCCTCTTCCCCCTTCTCCGTGTGTGTGTGTGTGTGTGTGTGTATGTGTGTGTGTAGATGCCTGTGAATATCAGAAGACGATATTATTGGATCTCCTCAAGCTGAAATCACACAGGAGCTCACCCTTCAGAGCAGTACTTGCTTTAGCCATTGTGCCACCTCTAGCCTTGGTAAGTCATTGTGTTTGGAGAGGAAGTGACTGGGTGTTTCCTGGTTGGAATATTTTGTTGCCAGTACTCAACTGTTCTCTATGTTCCTCTTTATGATGTCCCCAAGGTAGTGTGCACTGATGTGTGTGCTGTAGGTGTCAGTGGCACATGAACACAGACCTGAAGGAGAGATTTCCTGAAGGGCCCCCTTGACTGATGCATGGGTGTGCTTCCCAATGTGTGCATGCATAGTGCCATATAAATAAACATTATTCACATTACTGAGATCCCTTATTATCCTCAAGGACAAGGTACTGTGAAGCAAATATTATGGAACTTTAGATAATATCTTCATAACTCTCTGAACATGGGAGGAGCAGCTACTGGTGCTTCTGCCCTGGTTTTACAAGGAACTCAAAAAAAAAAAAAACTTGGCTTTTAAAAACTAAAGAGGGGGGAATTATACCCTCCAAGGTCACCAAAAGCACACCTTGTCTTTGTCTTATTTGTTTTAAATTTTTTGCAAACTGATGCTAAAGGTCAGTCTGCAGCAGATCGCTACTGGCATCCAGTCACTTCCAGCTCATTTGCCAGGGTCAAATGGAGAGACTCCTAACTAATACATGGAATGGTCCCAATCCTGTTTTGATTTAGGGTCATGGTTTGGCCTGCGTTTTTTTCACAAAAAGAAAATAGAGCCCAATGACTACTTGAAAGATTTGTCCATCAAGTGGACACAGATCTTGACCCTAATAATCATGATTCTAATGATGAAGATGGCTCAACATCCCTATCAGCCAGCTGAGTTAACCTGACATATAGTTTCTACTCTTATTGGAGAGTAAGCTTTTTTTTATCATTACTTAAAGCCACCCACTATATAACTGGTGGCCAGACTTTGTGTCTGATCCCTGGCAATTAACAGCTGGATTACATACCTGGGACATTTCTGCTTACAACTTTATTTTCTACAATGCTTGGATAATCTTGTTGCTTTTAACCTTTGAACCTTGTATCTTAAACAGATTGATAGGCTTCACACAGGGTTGATCTCAGCAAGCTCAGCTATTCATCATGGCATTTATCCATCACTATGAAGAAATGCATTGAGTGCATGCTCACAGGTCCTTTGGACTGAATGTGGCTTTGGTCTGTATGGGAAAGAGTGTGCCATAGATGGCTGGTTAGTCAAAGATGGGTAAGAATGTTCTTGATCTCCTATAGACCTAAGACAGAGGCATACATCAATAATACTATGTATGTTTTCCTCCATGATGGGTAATAAGGAGCAATATAGATGCCAACCTAAGGCAGGCATGGTCGCCCAGCCACTCTTTACCATAGACAGGATGAAATCTTATGCACTGTCCAGCTGCTGGCACTGCTCATCTTTTAAAAAAACTAATAAGGGGGAATTGTGCCCTACTCCCAGCCTTGAGCAGGCTTGAAAGACCTTGTTTACCACAATAGACCAAATAATAGGACCTAGGTGGAGTTACCTACCTTGGCTGCATGTACAACCTGCTATAGGAACCTAGAAGAATAGACTGCCCACTGAGCTTGCCTTGAGACATCTCCAGCTGTAACAAAGGATGGTTTCCCCCACCCATCTCTGGCTGTGACAAAGGATGGGTTTCCCCACCCACCTCTGACTGAAACAAGAAGGGGTTCGGTGGGGCTTTCCCTTTAAATTGGAAGAGCTGAATATTAAACTTTGAGCCTTGATCAGAAAAAAAAAAGAAATGCAATGTTTCAGTAAGTCATGACTGATGTACACTGATATTAAAGGTGTAAATGTAACATACAGGGACAAACCATAGTGGAATTTGGACCTAGCAGAAAAATACCTAATGACCTGCTGTTCTAGGAAGAATTAAATGTAACTAATGTGCGGTTTAGCTAGATTAGCATAGACAGTGTGGATTCTACAGTTTTTAATACAGCTCCCCATGTTGTGATGACTCCACCCATAAATTATTTTGTTGCTACTTTATGAATCATTATGTAAATATGTCATATGCAGGATATCTGATATGTGACCCACCAAAGGGCTCATGACCCACAGATTGAGAACCAGTAATATAGGCAAAACACCCAGACACATTACAAAATTTAAATTTAAGAGATAATGAGCAAGATATTTGTATTACTAAATATGTACTTGTCTATGATGACACAAAGTTTCCACAGGCTGCTTATCAGAACCTTTTAGGCAGTCTTACTGGACGTTCTCAGCTGACTACAACCAGCAGCTCTTAGCTGACCACAGTCATCCAGGGAGCTAACTCTGACTCTCCACCTTTCCTGCAAGGTTCTCTCACTGGTGAGTCTTAGTGAGAAACACAGAGAACAACTAGTAACAGACTTAAAGATTTGAGTCTTGGAGAGCCGCAGGACATGAAGTACTGTATACACAAGATGACTACATGGGAAGTTCGCTGAGCAAAGCCACCAACTTTCCCAGATAGGAGTAGAAGTATCTTCAGAATAAGATCTGTAAGTGCTTTCTAGGATGAAGAAAATATGTTTTCCCTTGGATCTATGGTCACAGACAAGATGCATCCTATAAAAACCTAAACTGTTTACCAATATCATTTTAAACAAGCTTCAGGAACCCATCCAAATCTGAGGCAGGAGCATACTCTGCACCCACCTATCCATGGCTGAGGTAGTAGGCTATCATTTCATCTAACAAGACAATCTGTACCATCCAGGACCTTACCCAGAGACTCTCCATACATTATACCCCATGAGGAGCATGGGGCTGTCTTGTAAAAGCAACTAAAGGTACCATTTCAGTGTCTAAAATCTCCCAATACAAGATAACAGTGATAAACACCACAGCCTTCTGCCAATAACACTAGAGAGCAATTCAAGTTTAAAGGCTTCAGCTAACCTGTAAGCCAGGCAGAGGACAGAGGAGCAGAGGAATAGAGAGACCTTAGTGCTCTGTTTCTAAAATATATGCTGGGGTCCCATGGGACTCCATTCTCTATTTTAATGAGCATTGTGTTTGTGAGTAAGTCCGAATAGGCTTGAGTCTCCACCTAAAGCAGTTGTCAGTGTCTTCCTCACTGGGCTGGAGTGCCTGGAGTGGAGGCTGGACCATACAGGCTGTTGCCAGGGAAACATAAAATGCCTAGGTTGGACCACTGTGGTAGTTGGCAGGGCTCTCTACAGCATCTTGCTGTGCTATCTGCTCAGTCTTTTCTCCACACCTCATACAACAAAATGCATTTGGATAAAATAACAAAAGATGACAGTGGACCAGATCAGCAGATGAATGGATATAAATAACAAGGACAGTTATGAGTAGGTGATAACACCAGTCAAAAGCCAATGGAGAAGTAAGGAGTCAAAAGCCAAAGGAGAAGTAAGGACCTGATGCTGCCTCTGGGTAGATGCATGATGTCCCTGATTTACAGGCTTGTAACAATAGGGGGCGATAGGAGCCCATGTTCCCTGTAGTCTTTGTTCTGCTTGCTAAAACTTACACCCTTTTCTGGCTCCCAGAGGCAGTTCCCAAGGGAAGTATGCATATGTTGTTACCTGTGCCTTGCATATCTCTTCAGCTAGTCAAACAGAGCCAGTTTCATCTGGCTGATGTAACTGCAAGAGACTCTATGGAGATGACTGTTCTCACAACGTCCTGAGAGCATTGACACCCAGTCTTCTCATAGCAGCCCTGAGCAAGGCTGTAGCAAGAGGCAGGCGTTAATGCCTCTGAGTTCTAAAATGTTTCCTAACTCCTTTTTCTCTTCCACCTCTCCCTGAAGATGACCTGTGTATTGCCCAGTTTGCATTAGGATTGGGAGGACAGAAACGTACCTGGGAGTTGTAGCTCACCTTTCCATTTGTCCAATCAGTTTCTTCTCTCTGCTCACTTCCCAGGGGATATGATCAATCTCTGAAGCCCCAGACATTGCCAATTATTATAATGTTACATCTATCTGGGGTGAGAGAGATGTCACTCTGGATTACAAAAAAAAATGTGATTATTGGATACAAGTGTAGGATGGGACATGGTTACATTAAGTTATCTGGACCTTGAGTATTGAATTCTGAATATTCTCAGGAAACACACAAAAAAGTGAATCACATGTTGAAGGAAGTTCTACGTTTGATGGCTCAGTGGCTAGCTATGTTCTTGGGAAAAGACATCACATATGAAGCCTCTTGCTCCTTCCCTCTTCACAGCAACCTGTGAACCACTAATACTTCAAAGAACAAAAGCTTTAAGGGCAGAATTAACTCCAGTCCTGGCTTCATAAAATAAGGATGTCTTGTTTTTCTGTGCTTCTGTTTAAAACATTTAACTAAGGTTTTTAGTGAAGGACAAATTCCCCAGGTTGCTTCATGGCCAAGGAAAATAAAGAAAACTCTGTAACTCCTAAAAGTGGTTATTTTTTCTTCTTCATCTTTTTCTTCCAAACCAAACACTAATACTTTTTGTCATTGTGCTAAATATACTAGTATTTATCTCCGTATTTTTTTGATCACCATAGGTAGTGTTAAAGGCTGGTTTCTGATTAACAGATGCCACAAAGGGTATCATTGCTATAAGCCCAACATATTACATTTTCACGTAAAACTTTTACAAGCAGTGATCCAGAGCAACTCATAACCATTTCCTGTGGAAGAAACAGGAAGCTTAGTCCTAACTGATAGGAAAGGAAGAATTTCTGGGGTGGAAGACTTTCTCAGGGGATTCTCCCTAAACAAGACACAGCAGTAAATGCCATGGCCAGGGGCATATGTAGCATTCTTTTAAATGTCTCAGTTGTTTATTTTCTCCTGCTGTTTTTTAAGATTAAAAAAAAAAACAATAAAAAGAACCTTTTCAGAAACGGCCCTTAATTGACAGAGCTTCACCTCCCTTCCTGTCTCTGTTAATGAAACATCTTGCCTTCAACTTAGAAACAGCCAAGTGTATGATGATTTGTAGCAGACAAGGTAAATGGTCCCCATTCCGTTCTTCCCAGCCTCTTGAGTGGGGCCTTTGAAAAGGCCCCGTCACTGTTTTCATCATTGGCAGGATTCTCTTTATTGGAAAATAGACAGCTGGGAGAATTTGTGTTAGGGGTGATTCTTCTTTCTGGAGAGGATGATAGCACGACTGAAATTATGGAAGCATAAAAGCTGCAGGTTCTCTGTAATGGGCCCCGCTCAGTATTATTAATAACCACACATAGGCACTTTTATGTTGGCAACTGGCTTCAATCATTTTTATCACGTAATAGCTGCAGAGGTTGAGTGAGCTTCTCGGTCTCTTTGCAAGATTGGGTCCCAGTTACAGATAGTTTTAGAGCTCGGAGGAAAATCCCAAGACTCATTCAGGTAATACTGGTGAATTATTAATTCATGAAATAGTTTATGCATACCTGCACACACACCAGGGTATATCAGCAGGATAAGCCAGTGGGCACAAGGTTGCCTCGTTTAAT
Organism: Grammomys surdaster; assembly: GCF_004785775.1. Taxonomy (NCBI): domain Eukaryota; kingdom Metazoa; phylum Chordata; class Mammalia; order Rodentia; family Muridae; genus Grammomys; species Grammomys surdaster. The sequence goes on along the minus strand of NW_021620449.1, from coordinate 788,942 downwards.
CCACACAACAGTCCTCAAGAGAAAGATGCCGTGGCTTTGGCTAGATTCCATCCCAGACTGCTGCTCAAGCCACGCTCACGGCAGCAACCTCTTTCTTCTGTATGAGAAATAGCAAGTCTTTAAAGTAAAAGATACTCTTCAAGTTTGTGTTTTATTTTGAGTGTGTGCATATGCATGTGCCTGTGCCTGTGTACGCGAATGTTTCCCAAATGTTTACAGACTGAGAGCTTGCCTACAGCAACCTTCTGTCAGACAAGCCCCTATTCCTAGCTGTACATGATAAAGATGCCGAAGTTCCAGAGTGTGGCTGTAGTAGGTGCCACTCCATGCACACACCCCGCCCCACCTCAGCTTTCCTGTACATGTGTTTGTACATGCCATACCTTCTTTATTCACATCGCTATTGAATTTTTATTAATTGACACAGACTCTTAAGTTTCCTTAGGACTATCACATTACATGACACTTAGTGGTCAGAGGAAAACTTATCAAAGTGAGTTCTCCATTTCTACCATGAGGTTCCCAGGGACTGAACTCAAATCCTCACTCTTGGCAGCAAGCTCATTAATTGTCTGAGCCATCTTACTGGCCCAGGACTATCAAAGATAATGCATCCTGATGAAGGAGATACTATTCTTATCTCTTACAAATGGGGAATGAAGTAAGTTTTATGACAAAGATGACACGATAATTAGTGTAATTAGATTTCTAATCCAAATCTGACAGATTTAAGAGTATAGATTCTTGATCAATACCTTATGCTGCTTCCAGAACACAAAGAAAAGAACTGGGTTTTATAGAGCAATTTGCTCTAGACAGAACATCATTCCCAATATTTATCTCCGCAGAAAAAAAACATTTAGACCATTCTCATTATCAAACATTGAAGCAAAACTGTTAAATGAAATATTGATATATCAGTTACAGCAAAATAGTAAAATACCATAGCCAAGTATATAGATCAGATATAGCAACACAATAAACTACCATAACCAAATGTGTTGATAGATCAGTTGTAAAAGCATAATAGAATATCATAACCCAGTGAGTTTACTCCAGTCATTGCAGCAGAGTTATTCATGAGTCACAAAAGGAAAAAGTCACGTGAATCATTTCAACTAATGTCAGTGTATCAGACTTTAGATTAGCTACTTTTCTCATTATGATTAAATATCTAACAGAAAGCAACTTGAGAGAGAGAGAAGGTATTTATTTTGACATACAGTTAGAGGGGCTATAGCCCATCATGATGAAGGCATGGCTGCAGAAACATACAAAACCATCTTTAGTTAAGATGCATAGAAAACACAGGAAGTAGGGCGAGACTTTCAAACTTCAAGACACACCACACTTCCTCTCACAAGGCTCTGTTTCCTAAGCATTCCACAAGCTTTCTAATCAGCACCACCATCTGGGCACCAATGTTCAAACATATGAACCTATGAGAGACATATTGCATCAAGTTATAACAATTGGGTACTTTATTTGTAAAATTCACTTTATTATTTTTTTTATTGATTATTTTATTTCCTTTGCATTTCAAATGTCCCCTTTCCCAGTCTCCCCTCTGCAAACCTCTCATCCCTTCCCCCTTTCCTCTAAGAGGGTGCTCCTCCACCCACCAACCCACTTCTGCCTCACCCCACTAGCATCTCCATTCGCTGGGGCAATAAGCCTTCACAGGACCAAGGGCCTCCCATCCTATTGATGCCAGATAAGGCCATCCTCTGCTACATATATAGCAGGAGCCATGAACCCACCCATGTGTATACTCTTTGGTTGGTGGTTTAGTCCCTGGGAGCTCTGTGGGGTTTGATTAGTTGGTACTGTTGTTCTTCCTATGTGGTTGCAATCCCCTTCAGCTCCTTCAGTCCTTCCCTGTCTCTTCCATTGGGGTTCCTGGGCTCAGTCCAATAGCTGGCTGTGAGTTTTTGCATCTGTCTTAGTCAGATGCTGACAGAGCCTCTCATAAGACAGACCTACTGGCCTCCTGTCTAGAAGCAGTTCTTGGCATCAGCAATATCTAGATGTCTCTTTTGCTCAGCACTTTGACCAATTATGAGCCTTGCACCCACTGAAGCCAATTACAAAACAAAAAAACAGAAAACAAAAAACAGAAAAAAAAAAAAAACCTTCCCTATCAAAGCCTGAGAGCAGCTCAGGTCAATGGGCACAAATATAAATATTTAGATGGCAGTTTAACAGTATATACATTTAGAAAATAGTAACAGCAGGTTCTACTCTAGGGTCTATGGCCTTCCCAGCTATGTGCTTTTGTCAGGTATTACAGCGAAATTCCCCAAGTGGAGTAGGCCATGGATCCTCTCAGTAATGGATAGTTATACCCCAACAGTAGGGCCACTGATGCACTATAGTACTTTTCACCAGGTAAGTGGATATTATTACATGCAGGGGCTTTAGTGGATGCTCTAGTGGATGGCCTAGCCATGTACCTATGGGCAAAAGGAAGAGAAGGAGGGGAAGAAAGAGGAGGGAAGAGGGGGAGGGAGAGGAAGAGGAGGAAGAAGAGGAAGAGGAGATGTCAGAGATCTGATCATATTTTCTTGTATACTGCTATAAAACTCTGAGATAACTGTTAGAAGGAAAATAAAAAAATCATGTCTATACCAACTTTTAAAATGGACCTTATTATAATTTTTAATCATCACATTAAAATGTTAGAAGAGGGACTGGAGAGATGGCCGAGTCTCTGCTCTGAAAGGGTTGGCTGAAAAGGGTTGGCTGAAAGCTGCCTGCAATTCCAGCTCCAGGGAACCTGACAGGTCTGGCTGCCAAGGGTACCTGCACACATCTGCAAACACTCACACACAGAAACATAATTGGAAATACTGGCAGCAAAATCTTCAGTTAAAGACAAGTAGAGGACACACCCCTGTTGTACAAGACTTATCTTTGGGCCAATTGCCACCATCTTCAGGAGTTCTACTGGAACTGCTTGTAAGAGATTGTTACAGTTGGGTCTGTTGACAAATGGAAGGAAGGGACAAGGTGAGTCATGGGACCCCGACTCGAGGATTCAGATACCCACCAACTAGCTGTGTGCAATCTGCCCTAAGTGCACATGGCCTAGGCATGGAAGAAATAGTGGAAAGGATTCCACCTAGAGAGCTTTGGGAGAACCAGAATCCCTGCTGGGTTCAGACATCCTAGTGGGTCCTTTTGCTTGCAGGAAGCATCCACTCTCTTGTAAGTAATCCTCCCTATATTCTGTAAGGAAACCTAATAAAGTCATTGGTTCCCCAAGTAACCTTTTTTGGCATTGTACCTTTAGCTTGTCTTTGAGACCTCAGGAGGATGATGGATGCTATTTATGTCTCCTGCAGAGAAGGTATTTTAGCCACACTAAAATTGTTTTTTTTAAAGTCATTATAGCTTAAGTTATTGTAGCAACAGAAAGCAAACTAGGACAATCTTTCCTTGGTTACTGTATCATTAAATCCTACCACACTAAAAGTAACTTAGCAAGGACCTGCTCATTTCAATATTGGCAGAAATAATGACTGTGTGCCCAACTGTAACCTCCTTCTAAATCTTTCCTAGTAGAACTGTTGTTAGCTGAATGACACTGGCTTTTGAAATATAAATGGATTTTCCTCCTCAGATCAGGATTGCCACATCAATCTTCCCAGCAGATTTTCCAGGGCATGTCCAGCATTCTAGAACACCTCTAACCTGCTTCAGACTCAAATTTGTAGAGTATTCTCAGAAAAGTCAAAGGCTGTTTAGTATAGCCTACTAGAAGGCAAGCCCTTTTGGACACAGGATTAGTAGAGACTGTGACAAATTGATCCAAAGGGAACATGAAACTTCACTCCTGGAATACCTTGTGACCTGTGGCCTTGGAGCAATCAGTTTGACAATTTTTCTTAATGCCTTAACTGTCAAAGCAGTCATTGTATCAGGTGTCTGCAGTTTACTGGTAAAAAAGTCTTTTTCAGTTGGCAGCTATAGCAAGAGTTCAACTTAGCCATTTTTGAAAGTCGAGAATCAACCCAAAGCAGCCTAAAAACTGTTACCTAAAGATGGAGGGGGTGGGATTCCATTGGTATACTGTCTGTAGTGGGAGTCCCTGTTAATTATACTAGAAAATATGGTTCATAAGCTAGGAATATAAGCCTATTCTGAGCCCAATATCTAGGCTTTAAATGGCTGACATTGAAATTATTATATTGGGCACCATGACATGAAACCACATTAAGGATGAAATAAGTAAGCACAGGTGTGTTAGCCCACAGTGATAAAGTGTTTATCTTATCAAAGAATGAATACTCAAAATTGTGGTGAGTAGTTAACAATAAAATTCTTGAGAGATGGTTGAGTAAAGTGGCTCTTGCCTCTTAGCCAAGCACTTAGAGGGCTGAGGCAGGCTTATGACAAGGTCAGTCTGGCCAAGGTAGGGAGATATTCTACTCTACCCCACCCCAACACCTCTTTGAGAGGTTGTCAGGTATATGAGGAGGTAGGATCTCATTAGCACTCCTCAGGGTTGAAAAAGCTAATAGACTGCAGTGATATTTCCCAAGTCAGTGGCTCACTAAATGTAGCACCACATGGATGTGTTTGGCCTCCAGGTACCACAGAGAAACTGTAGACTCCATACATACAGCTGCACAAGTCCACGTGTGCCCTTGAGTGACATTGCTCTGATTTTGAAAACAAAACTGTGAATTTACCTCTTCTAGAATGTTCTTCCTTCGTATTTCCCTTCTTTACTTGACTGTTTTATTTTTCACTCTGGTGTTTTAAGTGTTAATCATTCTTAGCCTGTCTAGCTCTCAGCAAACCAACACCTTCAACCAATTATGAGCTTTCTACCTTTTCCTGTGTTTCTGTCCTTTCTCCTCTTAAGAGGAGAGAACATGGCTTGATCAGTTTCTCTCACCTTTTCTCTTTTTCTTGGTGTTACTAAGGGTCCACAAAAGACAGCTGAGAGAGAAGATGATGAAGACAAATGTCAAGAGTATGGCTCTGTCAGCCCCAGTGGGGAAAGGACCAGAGAAGGAAGCCTAAAATGAATTGCTATGGTGACAGCTAAGGGAATACACCAGTAGCACCAATTTGTGAGAACTTGGAAAACAAATAGTACTGGGTTGGTGAAGACAGTGATGAAACTCAATTTAAAATGTGGATCTTTTACTTTTAAATATTTCTGTGGATTTGGGGTCTGGAAGGCAATCTTGCTTCTCTCTGGATGGATTTTACAAACCTCAGACAAATATATTTGCAACTTAAGAATAAGGTTTGGTGGGTTTGTTTCATAAAAGACGTAAGAATGCCAGGAATATTAGACACTGCTGAGACTCAGCATATTTGGATGTATTGCCAGTAAAAAGGATGAGCACTCACGCCATCTGTGGTAGCCTCCTGCTACTGTGAAAAGGTCTAAGATAAAAAACTTATAAAGATAAAAGTTTCATTTTGGCTCTCAGCTTTGGAGGCTCCATGCCTCAATACATTGGCCTCTGTTACTGCAGACATGTGGTAACATATGTTTTGTAATTTTTTTAATTAAAAATAGAGGATTTTGCCAGGCAGTGGTGGCACACACCTTTAATCCCAGCACTTGGGAGGCAGAGGCAGGTGGATTTCTAAGTTTGAGGCCAGCCTGGTCTACAGAGTGAGTTCCAGGACAGTCAGGGCTACACAGAGAAACCCTGTCTCAAAAACAAACAAACAAACAAACAAACAAACAAACAAAAAAGAGGATATTTTTATAAAAAATATTTTTTTCTTTTTATACAATATATTCTGATTATGTTTTCCCTTCCCTCTACTCTTCTCAGGTCCTCTCCATCCAGATCTACCTCCATGTTGTCTCCTGTTAGAAAACAAGCAGGCATCTAAGGTGTGGTGGATAGTTTTCTGACAACTTGACATGATGACGTCATCCAAGCAGATGATCCTCAACTGAGAAAAGGCCTCCAAAAGATCAGGCTGCAGGCATTTTCTTAATTAGTGACGGATGGCAGAGGGCCCAGCCCATTGGGTGGTGCTATCCCTGGGCTGACAATCCTGGGTTCTATAAGAAAGCAGGCTGAGCAAGCCATGCAGAGCAAGCCAGTAAGCAGCACTCCTCCGTGGCTTCAAGGTCTCTCACTTTCTGTATATTGTCTGGCTGTGTCTGTATGTGTTGAGTTCCCATCTGCTGCAGAAGAAGCTTTTCTGATGAAGGCTGAATAAGCAATGATCTAGTTTGTGGAGCAAAATGTCATTAGGAGTCGCATGATCAGGTGACACATCTAAAGTGCAGAAGTGAATGGCAGAACAGAGCTACCCATCAAATGGCAGAGAAGTAACAAAGAAAACAAAAAAGATCGAGGTCCCACTCTCCCATACCTCCAATGACCTAACTTGTCCCACTAGAATGCCCCCCAATCCCTGACAGGTCCCATCATCTCCTAATATTGCTGCCACTTTGAGGACGAAGATTTAACACACAGACAACTGTTGGATACAATTCAAATCACAGCACAGCACAAAGCAGGTCTTAGGGTAAAAGAAGACTATGAGACATGCAACAGGCTAGCCTTTGTTTTTTGAGATAGGGTCTTACTATGTAGTCCTAGCTACCCTAGAAGTCAAGAGATCCACCTTGCCTCTGCCTCCCAAGTCCTGGGATTTAATGCTTGTCCCAACATGTCTGTCACCACAGGACAGTTATAATGACTTCTTTCTTCTCTTAGATAAATTTCTAATTGTCCACATATACAGATAGAAAGACATAGATATACACAGACACATAAGCACATAGACACATAGAGAAATTCACACACATACATGCCTGCATCTCTCTCTCTCTCTCTCTCTCTCTCTCTCTCTCTCTCTCTCTCTCT
>NW_021620449.1:639862-782078 GCF_004785775.1 Grammomys surdaster | reverse complement strand
CTCTCTCTCTCTCTCTCTCTCTCTCTCTCTCTCTCTCTCTCTCTCTCCCCGTGTGTGTGTGTGTGTGTGTGTGTGTGTGTGTGTATTTTTAATCTAGACCTGTCTGCATATTCTATAATTGTTTTGGGAGCTCAGTTATCATAGACTGTAACAGAAACCAAGAGAGTGCTTCTGAAAAACTCTTATAAAATATCTCTGTATCAGAGTCTTAAAAACTATCCACTGCATACTAAAGAACAAGGCTATGGCAGAAATATACTCAGATTCTAGTGATAGTAACATCAGTCAGCACACATATCTCTGAATAATGATTGGATGAAAAGTTAATAGATCTATAAGTAAAAATTTGATCTTCTATTCCAAATTCTACGACTCTTATAAAAATAATTCAAATAACAAGGTAGATATATTTATAATTTTAAAGATTTTATATTATTTTTTAATTATGTGTATATGAGTGTTTCTATGTTCCTAGGAGTGCAATTGCATTCCCAGGCCAGAAGAGGACGGTAGATGACCTGATTCTGAAATTCCAGGTGGCTGTGAGCTTCCAGATATGGGTGTTTAGGTACAGAAGTCTGGTCCTCAGTAAGAGCAGTGAGTGCTCTTAACTGCCGAGCCATCTTTCCAACCAGAGTTCATAATTAAAAATTTTAGAAAATGTTAAGATTAATTTTTAAATAAAAGCACAACACCCCAGCTTAATTGAAAACATCACAATCATTAATAGAATGGTAACTACAGAGATTCTATAACATCTGTTAAAATATTGATAGAGAAAGGACTATATACAAGATTGTATGTGTAGAATTAGATAAGTTGTTTTTTTTAAGAAGTTATTTGTCTAAGAAGTAGAAAAAGTGGCCCATTTCATGTTAACAATAGTTTTCTTGGGGAAATGAACTTAAGTTAATTTATTGTTCTTATGACTCCTAATTTTCTTACTTTTCAATAATTATGATATTTTTGTAAAAATAGCTTCTTCGCAAGTCCAATGTTATTAACAAAGTGAACAATTTTTTCTACTCTAAAGTGCTACACCAAAAGAAGGGATTTTTAATTGTCTCGACATCTGTGCTGCCTTCATGCCAAACATTTTGGACTGCATTGCGAGCTGAGCTGTTGGCCACACAACACCAAAAGATGCTATGTTCAATAAAGCTTCTGAGCCTTATTTAATATAAGACTTTCACATTAAATTGTTACTTTTCACTGACAAGGAGAAGCCTCAGGAAAGGAAGGATTGCTTTGCCCACTCTGCTAGTCCAGTCTGCCACAGCAGGGGAGGAGGCAGAAGGGCAGTGAGCTGAGTCTTAGAAGTGGGGCCACTGGACACACACATTCACAGTCAGGAAGCAGAGAGCTGAATACTTCCACTCACTCAGCTGGCTTTCTTCTGCCCATGGGCTGGTACAGCCTACATTCATGCTGGGTCGTCTCTCTCCCATTTGATCTCTCTTACATGATTCTAAATGCAGTCAAATTCACAAGGAAATTAGCTACCATACAGGGCATTCTCTATTTTGCAAACTTATTTGACTGTAGCCACTCTGATTTTGCAAACCCATGTGACTGTGGCCACTTTGAAAAAGACCTCAAGGATCTTCTCACCAGGAACAACCCTGGGGACTGTGATAATTGTAAGACCAGCAGGAGTAATTACTTATGGCATTTGTATTAGATTACACACCAGTTAACATGCTCAAGAATTTTGCAAGAGGCATCAAGATTTAATAATCACACTTATAATAATTCTGCTAGCTGGGCACCATTAGCATTTTCATTATATAGGAAAGGAAGCTGAGGTTAAGAATCTTCTCCAAACTTACAAACCAAGTAACAAAGACAGGTCTGGAATCCAGAACCTATGTTTCTGTATAGTTTTAGTCTTAGTTTCCCATGTGGCATAAAAATGGTATCACTGTGGTGCTTTGAATGAGATTCCTCCATAGTCTTGGGCATTTGAGTATTTAGTCTCCAGTTGGTGGTGCTGTTTAAGGAGGCTTAGGGGTGTGGCCTAACTTAGTGAAGTGTCAAGACAATTAGAGACCATCTCTCAAGAATAAGAAGGAATGATAGATGAGATAGGGCACTGGAGGTTGATCTCTGACCTATTACATGCATGTATGCACATGAACTCCCATACACATGTTACCACACACAAGGACATGCACACACACATACACAAACATAAAAAGTATTGAAGTTAAAGAAGCCCAAACTGCTTTACTTAGGCCTTCCTGTCCACTGTAAATCATAAACTAACAATATCCATATGACTCACTAAGAGTTAAGCCAGGTCATGTCTTTAATTTTCAAAACAAATGTTTAAACTGAAGAATCTTTCTGACATTTAATTTGTCATCTGTGTTTGAGGTGCAAGAGATTTGAATACCTTTGGAGATAATATGATTTCTGTTTCTGATAAGAAATACCTTGTCAATCACTTCAACACCTTCCTATTGCTTCTAGATGCTCATTGCCAGGACAGGATGAATAAACGTCACAGTGAAAGACACACCAGTATGTGTGGGAGAAAAGAGAGTTATACCTTTTCAGAAGAGCTAAGATAAAGCTTCTAATTCTGATGATGTCATTTCTCCAGGGCTCAGAATCTATAATCTGCTTTGGTGTTTTATTGAAGCATGGCCAGTGGAAAAATAACCTGTCCGTTAAATAGAAATAGAAGAAAACATCTGCAGAAAGATGTCCAAGCGGTGCCTTGGCAGGTCTGAGTGGTGGCAGACCTCAAGTGTGATCCAAGTGGGCTCTGCTATTCCATGGCTTCTTTCTCGCTACTTGGTTCACAGCCAGACTCTGCCATTACTCAGACCTGCCAAGACACAGCTTGGGCAGCTTTCTACAGATATTTTCTTCATGTAAAATCAACTTGAGATATGTCATCCAATACACCTAGAGATTGTTAGGAACAGCCATGTACCCAGAAATGACAGGAAGATATGGAAAATAACACTTCAGAGCCTTAGATCCAGAAAAAGTAGTCATCTCAGCTCCAGCCTTGATGGGCATTTGAAACCTCTGGTTTCCCTTCAGACTCCTGTAGGGATTATGTACTCTAGATCTAACATAACTAGGTATCTGAAATGGGTGATGTGGTGTTTGGTGCACAGTAAATTCTGAATTTCAATGCCTCTTTCTAGACACCCCTCACCTCTAATCGTGGGATGGTGGGTTGCGTGGGTGGCAGGAAGATTGACAGCTGGGTCGGCACACCTAGAGCAAGCTCAGGTCTCTGTTTAGTTCTGATCACTCTCAAGACATAGCAAGGCTTAATTAGCCTTTTGGAAGACTTAGGTGGAGAGCAATGGGGACCCTTAGAGGGTTTACAAATGAGAAAAAGAAAACATGAGAGATGGCACCAGAAGTGGTGAAGGTGACATAAAAAGAAGAGGTGACAGACAGAGATGAGACAAGGATGAAGTGTGACACACAGAACAAAGGAAAAAGAACTAAAATGACGAGAGAGAGAGTGAAAGAGAGAGAGAGAGCGAGAGAGAGAGAGACAGAGAGAGAGATAGAGAGACAGAGAGAGAGAGAGAGAAAGAGAGAGAGAGAGAGAGAGAGAGAGAGAGAGAGAGAGAGAGATTGATTCACCAGAAATGAAGACTCAATTTCTGTGACAGCGAAAAACGTACATGGAGATCCATGGCCTCTTTAGCAGTGTCTGTCTGTCATCTGTCCTCTAACTTGAGCTGGGTCAGTGGCCATTGATTAAAGACATTTCCATTATAATGAGAAAGCACCAAAAAAAAAAAAAAAAAAAAACCAACCAACCAACCAACCAACCAAACAAACAAACAAAAAAAAAGCCCAAAGCCAGGAAGAAAGATGGTTCTTGGCTCATGGTATCAAAAATTTTAGTCAAAGGTTGCTTTAATGTCTATGGCAAGGCAGGAATGTTATGGCAGAAGGGCAACATAGTATAGGGAAAATGTTTACCTCATGACAGACAAGGGAGGGCAGGGAGAGGGAGAGTGTTGGGAATGAGATATATAGTTACCTCACTGTTTTGAAAGAGCCAAGAATCTCTGGATAGATAGGAAAGAATCCAATACTACTATTCTGTTAAATGGACATACTATTAAAATTACTCCTAATGACTTATTGTTATACACACAGATCAGGAGCTCTCAACTCTTTTCAAAGAAGCTTCTCCTTGCAGTAGATAGAAATTAACACAGAGGACACCACACATCGCTCAATTGGTCAGTGTGCAGGGAGTCAGAGATTGTGAAGTGCTCAGTCCTGAATAGGACACACACCTCACATTCCTCCCCATAAGGCTCAGGTATCTTAGACTGTAAGATCCAGAGGTTGTACATAACACTTCTCCAGACACATATGAGTTCACAGCAATTGTGACAGCACTCACAAAGTCTGTGCAAGCTCTAACCAGACATTATCCTAGAATAGAGAGGGAAATATGGTCACAACCTTCAACCACTAGCTGTTTAGCTCTTAACATTTAATAGTTGTTGAGAGTAGAACAGTCAGTTTTCTTTAATAATGTGTCCTGTAGTAGGCTGAGCTCACAGCAGGGCAGCCTCCAAATTGGACTCTATGGGTAAGGGGGAAGGGATTCAGAATAATTCTCAGGTAGGAATGAAAGTGGTGGGGTGTTAGAGGGGCTAGTTATGAGAGGAGTTGTGGGAGGATGATAAATATATTTAAAGCAAAGAATTAATAAAGGTATTTATTAAAGAAATGTCTTTCCTAGTATTATCAGGAGCTAAACCCATCAAATCTCACCAATGTGACTACTCATATGTGAGCTGAACAAGGACAACACCAATGGACATGCCACAGTACATAGGGAAAGCTCATGAGCTCAACCCAACACAAAGAACGATAGACAACCCAATGGACATGCCATGGTGGATGGGAAAAGCCCATAAGCCCTCAACTCAACACAAAGAGCTACAGGCAACCCAATGGACATGCCATGGTGAATGGGAAAAGCCCATGAGCTCTCAACCCAACACAAAGAGCTACAGACACCCAAGGATAGCTTGAGAGGGAGAGAGGTGGTCTTCTCCAGGCAAGAACAAACCTGATGGTTGTCCAGTACCAAATGATCAGCCCTGAAAGAATACATACAAGTAACATTATATGAACTAGTTATATTAAGTTCGCCATTTTCTCTACCTTTTCCTCACCTTTCTGGGGTTACATGAAATGGGAATGTGAGTTTAAAACAGTGAAGGAATGGTGTAAAATAGTTGACATTAAAAGTATTGGTATTGACATGATTATCAAACAGATCATGTATTTAGGGAATATCGAATATTTTTTTTTAAATACAGAAATTAGTTTTCTTTTTAAATGTCGGTATGGAGGTCAGGGAGATGGCTCAGTGACTAAATGAGAGCCTGAGCCTAATGCCAGGAATCCACATAAGAAGCTAGATGTGATGGCCTGAATCTGACCTTTGTGATCCCGGCGAGCCTAATATGAGGTGGAAGGTAGAGACAGGAGAATTGACTAGAAACTTCCAGGGCCACATAGTATGAAGAATGGCTTCACAGCAACTGGAGCAACAGGGATCCTTCCCCAAAATAAGGTAGAAGGCAAGAAGTGGCTTCTAAAAATTATCCTCTAAGCTATACATAATACGCTATGGCACCTGCACCTGCAAACACACATGCATGCATACATACAATTTTTTAATTTTTTAATTTTTTTTTTAAAAGATAAACTCAATATTGACTGAAGACTACAGGTTGTACTTCATTTAGCTACTTAAAGTCTTAATAATATGTTTTATCAAATATCAACAATAATAGCCACACAGGTATGGGAAGTATATAGGTTTTCAAAGTTATTTTTAGTAGAAAATATCCACAAACATTGAAGAGCACAGTTGCAAGTTCCATGTGTCCTATCTCAGTTAAGAACTGAGTGTTAGTTCTGGCACAGAGCCAGCATTATAATGACTCAAAAGACTATTACAATAGAAAGTTACTCAAGATGGACCAGAAGCCAGGAGCCTCGCCCTTACCCTCACCCCCTACCTTTTCCCACCTGCACAAGATCCCCTGAAGCTGGGCAACTGCAAGATCCTGCTTGGCAACTGCAGATAGACTCAAAGCAATGTACCATATCATCTGAAGAATAGCAGGGAGACCATAACTCAAGCAGTGTACCATATCTTCTGAAGAATAGCAGGTTGCAGTCCTCCTCGCCCCCACGAATAACCAGGACCCACCGGTCGGGTCAAGTGGCACCCAGACGTGGGGCTCAAGGCACGGACCCATCCGGACGGACCCTCATTGAGAGGATGTGCGCACGACATCAAGATTGAGCAAGACAGAGATCATTGCCCGTGACCTGTCATCCACGGAACCAGGTTGATGCTGCCATCAAGAAGGCAGTTGAAGTTCATTACCATCAGCTGAAAATTGCAGAGAATCCAGAAGTGACTCCGCAGGAGACTGACACAGCTGTCAGCTCCCCTGCCTCCCCCTACGGTCTACCCCTAGACTTCCATGCCCTCCAGAAGGGTTCCTGGTATGCCTGGCTTTGCCCTCATTTCTCTCGCTAGAGAGCTTGGCCTCTTGATCACCACAACAAAAATTGGCTTTTTCCTAAACCAAGGCCACCCTTGATATGGCCGCTAACATTGGGGAGCCTTCCTTTATGACAATATTACACCCCAAACTGACAAATGGTTGGTAACTTGAACATTTACAAGAGACTAGGATGGCTGTGAGTTAGCCCAATGACGGGATTATTGTAGGTCCACTTCCCAGGGGCCCACCCAATGCAGCCGAAAAGGAGTGCGTGGTGCTGGGAGTGGTTGCAGCCTACATGGCCTAAGACAGGGCCCTCACCCTCCTTTCACCCACATCAGAGTCCCCTGACGTTGCCCATCGTCGACAGCCTAAAGCCTTCGACCATCGATGTGACTCGTCTCACATCAGTGTTTTGGGGTTGTGAACTTGTCTAAGACCCCCCATAATTAGACATCCAAATTCAAAACTCAGATAGTTGGGATTGAACATAAGACGCCTTCTCTAACTAAACAGAGAAGGGGGAGATGCCAGAAGCCAGGACCCTCGCCCTTACCCTTACCCTTACCCCCTACCTTTCCCCACCTGCACAATGTCCTCTGAAGCTTGGCAACTGCAAGATCCTGCTTAGCAACTGCATATAGACTCAAAGCAGAGTACCATGTCTTCTTAAGAATAGCAGGGAGACCATAACTCAAGCAGTGTACCATATCTTCTGAAGAACTGCAGGTAGATCATAATTCAAGGCAGTGTACCGTATAGACCATGACATGTTTCAAGGCACAGGCCAAGAAGATTTTGTACTTTTCCACCACCTGGACCCTCTTACCCCCTCCCCTTGTAAAACATGCTATAAAAAAGCATTTCATGTTCAAAAAAAAAGAAATTAATAAAAAAAATACAATAAAAAAAAAAGCTAAAACATCTAAAGACATAAAGCTTGAAATTCTATTAATATTTGATTTTTTTCTTCTCATTGTCCATTTCTTTTGGGTATCAACAAATAAAAAACTCCCTAATACAGGAAAAAAAAAAGAAAGTTACTCAAGGCATGGTGTCATTTTTCTACAGACAAAGCTACTTGAGGGTCTGGACAGGAGAACGGCCTGTGACCAGGAGTTTGAGAGCAGCTTGGGCAATATAGTGTGATCCAACTTAAAACAAACATATGGCTGGAGAGATGCTTCAGTGGTTAGTAGCATGCACTGGCTTTATAGGTGACAATGTCCAGTTCCCAGACCCCATGCCTTGCAGCTCACAACCTGGAGCTTCAGTTCCTAAGAGATACATCCCCTTCTTCTGGTCTCCATGGGTTCTATACTCATGGGCATGCCCCTCCAACCCACAAATTAATTAAAAATAAAATAGATCTATATAAGCAAGCAAACTATTATATTATCTTTACTAACTGCTTTAGCATTTAGAAATACAATCTTTCTGTGAAGAGCTGATTTCTGTGAAGTCACAAGGAACCTGAATTCATTTTCAGTGCCTCCTACATTCAAAGGCAACAGCAGAGTTTCAAGTTTGAGAATGTCTCCCCAAAGTTTGAGAATAACAAGTGTATAGTCAGTAGATTTAAAGGGACCCCTTAGCTTCAGATCCTGGAAGGAGTAGATGGAACAGCTGCAGAGAGATCAACACACAGACAGATTTAGTTGTGAAACCTTGTCATTGTCCCCAGGAATGAGGTGGCACTCCCTGGCTGTCAGTTTCCTTCTCAAATATGTATATTAATGACTGTCTAAAATAGGATGAATCATGGGTAGCGAAATTATGGTCCTTTCAGTAGAGATAATAAAACCAAGAGTAAGACCCGTTTCACCCAGCAGGCTTTGTGGGGATGGCGTGATTCATTGACATCTCTTCCATCTAGCAGATTTATTTCTTCACAGTGACAAGGTGAACACATCCTGCCAGAACAATGGCAGATCTGAGGTCACAGGGAGGGCAAATGTCAGCACATCCTGGCTCTGCCTCCTATGGAAGAGGAACATTTACCTGTTCTGTTAAAGGAGAAGGAGAGAACGTGCTTCCAGCCTTTATAGGTGGTTGCCTGGGGTAGAGAAAACCTACAGAGCCTCACGGTAAGCCTTTCCCACAGATGAAGTCCATCTGTTGCCTTCTCAGCCTTTTAAAATAACTCACATACTTGATGAATTAAGTAGAACACACCCTTAGCTGAAATTGTGAGTTGGCTGTCCAAGTTTTTTGTTGGTCTTTTTACTTTTTATGTATAGTATATGTCTACATGTTTGTATGTACACATACATGTAGGTGTCCATGGAACCAGAAGAGGGCATTGGATCCCATGGAACCTGAGTTGTTGGTGGCTGTGAGCTGACTGATGTGGATGCTGGGAACTGAACTTAAGTCTCATGTGAGAGCAGCATGTGTTTCTAATGTTGAGCCATCTCTCCAGCCCTCTGGGTTTAACATTTATTGTTATTATTATTACTGATTTTTATTAGTATGTGTATGTGTGTGTATATATGTGTGTGTGGACATGTGTTTGTGTGTGTGTGTGTGTGCTCGAATGCACACATATGTTCAGGTAAGAGCAGAAGCCAGAGGAAAGCATCCAGTGTCATGATCTGTCACTCTCTGTTCTCAGCCCTTGAAGCAGTGTATCTCACTAAATATGGAACTGGGTGGCAGCCAGCAAGCTTCAGCAATCCTCCTGTCTCAGTTCTGAGGCTACAGGAGCATCTCACTTTTTACACCCACTTTTAAGTTTCTTTACGTGAGTTTTGGGATCTGAATTTGGGTCCTCACACTTAAACCTACATGTGATGCTATCACTCATTACAGAATATGTTGAGACTTCAGTAGGTCCTTGTTATTTTCTATCAAGTCAGTAAATCAAATAAAACAAGCAAATTTGTTAGTAAATTAATTTAACTGGTGGCATTTTTAAAAAGTAACACTCAGCTCTGGGGACATTCAACTTCATTGTTATTTTTAATAAATTTACCAACTGAAATAATCAGTTATGGATGTTGGTGAGGAGTGACCATACTTCCTAATGGGTATTTTAAAACAATGACAGGACAGGGTACATATCTTAATTGATAACATGCTTAACTAGTATGCAGTTCGCAGTACTGGGTTCCTTGCCCAGCATACACCAAAACTGGGCACAATAGTAGATGCTCAGAACTCAGGAGGTGAAAGCAGGGGAATTAGATTTTCAAGGTCACTGTAGCTGCTGTAGTTTTAGGTTGGTCAGGTTTTTGTGGTGGTTTGAATAAGAATGTTTTCCATATGTTTGAATGTTTGTTCCCCAGTTAGTGGAACTCTTTGGGAAGGATAGGGAGGTGTGGACTTGTTGGAGGAGATGTGTCACTGAGGGTGAACTTAGAGGTTCAAAAGTCCACAATAGGCCTAGTCTATCTCTTTGCCTGCCTAAAGATTAGGATGTAAGCTCTCAGCTACTGATCCAGTGCCGTGCCTGTCTGCTTCCTGCCATGATGGTGATGGACTAATCCTCTAAAGTTGTAAGCAAGCGTCTAATAGATGCGTTCCTTTGTAAGAGTTGCCTTGGCCACTGGTGTCGTCTCTTCACAGGCATAGAACAGTAACTAAGGCAGGCTTCATGAGACTATTTTTTTAAATAAAACAAAACATGAGGATGTAAAATAAAGACAGAAACTGAGTCTAGAATGCTTAATTGTGCACCTAAGGATACGAGAGATAGGAAAGTAATATTCTCATTTCTTAGATCTACCTTTCTGTAGTCCCTGGAGACAAGCATGTCACTGTGTCAGGATAAAGTCTCCAGTCCAACTAGTCCAAATGTAAGTGGAAATGGGAACACCACTGAGGGCACAATGCTTAGGCCATGCCATCATTCATTCCTTCCTTCCTTCATTCATTCATCAATTCTCATTCTCTCTCTCCCTCTCTCTCCCTCTCCCCCTTGCCCCTCTGTGTGTGAGTGTTTGCGCACCCGCAGATAAGAGCTTTATCTCTGATTTAGTGCTTTTAAAGTGACCTGATAATACAATGTTGAAACTTGAAAGACAGCCATGAATCAGGACCAAAGACAGTCCTGAGACCATAACTCCATCTTGCTAATTGCACCAGCAAGCATCTGCAAGTATAATTCAAAGACAAACCCAATGACTCAGTAGTGAGGGTCACATTCTGTATCAAGGTACAACAAGCTGGAGTAGACAGAACCAGTCACAGTCCTGACAAGGGCAAAGGTGACAAATCACAAGAATGAAGAATGAGTGGAGTGCTCCTCACAGAACTTGGTATAGCTTTCACAACCAAAACTTCCAAAACTATTTTCTAAATCTTGATGATGCATTAGTCAGAGTCATTCCAATAGCAGGGAAGGAACAGAGGAGGAGAAGAAGCAAAGAATACAAGTCTGTCATTATAAAATTAATCTCCAAGGATCGTCAGGAGCATCAAAGCAAGCATACTAAAATTCACCTTTCACATGGAAAGTGGCTCACCTCCTTCATCATTGTTACTTACAGGTGCCATGAGTGGAACGCATTTCCTTAAACATTTAAGGAGACAGATGTGCTAACTTCCTGTTCATTGTATCATATACCAACTTAACACTCTGTATCCCAAAGTACATATAATTAAAACAATAATAATTAATCCAAAAGGGAAGAGAAGGGATAGAGGCTCTCCTGCTCTGCACTTCAGTTATTCTTGTGTCTAGAATGTAAATTTCACAGAGTTGGCAGTTGATCAAATAACTATGTGTCTGTATCCATAGATAATTCTAAAATGTTTTCTGTGCCTGAGATTCTTATAAGCTGGTGTAGAAATCACTCAATGCTGATTAACTTTCCTTTCTCTATTCTCACTGAAGCCAGCTTCCTTGAGTTAAGCCCTATGCCATCCCCATCTATTTTATGGTGAAAGTAACTCTAGAGAACAAAAGCCAGCTACCGCCCACTTCTCATCTTTTTCAAGCAGAAAGCACCTGCAGAGCTTCCAAAGGATGAGAGCCTTCAGGCCTGGAGCTTCACAAGGGAAGGCCCAGTCGCCATGGGACTCAAACAAAGTAAGCAAAATAATGGGTTAAAGCCTACCCAAGTAAGTCCTAGTGGTTTACTGAGCTACTCAGCTCTGTGTGTGTGTGTGTGTGTGTGTGTTTTCAGCATGATGCCCCTATTTTGCTCTCTATCTTTGATTTTTTGGCTTATTGATTTTTGAATAAAGGTCTCTTGTTCCTTTAACCTGGAGATTTTTTTTTGGGGGGGGAGTAGGCTTGAGGCAGGCAAGATAAAGACTCATCTAGTCTATAATCCTATTTAGTTTGTGGTTAGGTGCAACTCTATTCCAATAGGCTTAGGAACCTTGTTTCTTCACATGCACATTTTATGTGTACACATCCCTCTCCAAACATTGCACCTAGAAAACTCAGCATCTCCTTGGTCTCCATCTGCATTTAGCTACCCATACACCAAGCTCTGGACTGTCAGTTCACATTTCTACAGCCTTAGTAACAATCAAAGTTTAGACAACAAATCAAGTTTCCATCCAAATCGATTCCCAATTAGTCTGATATGAAGATTAGAAGGACTGATCCAGCCTGAAATGATTCGAGCTCATTTGTGATCATGCTAATTATATCCTTCGAAAGATCATTTGGGTTAAGGATTCTAACTACAATCTTATGCCTATGCATAATTGGGGATGCATATGATTAAACTCAGGTGCATTATAGGTAAGGACATGCACATTAAAAAGATGAATATGTGATCTAATGTTTTGATCAAAATGGAATGCCACCAGATCTATCCCCCTCAGTGACTATCCCTTCTTCCTTTAGACTCCATGTAAGGAGAACCAAGGCCATAGACAAATGTCACCTTCTATAAGTTGCCTTGTAATGGTGTTTTATTAAAGCAGCAAAAAAAAGCACTTAATCCAGCACTTCAGAGCACAGCAAGACTGACACATATTAGATTTTTTTTTAATCCTTTCACCAACAAGAAATCTCAAGAAGATAAAAGACAAAGCTAACAAGTTATTATACACTTTATTTACAGAAATCTAACGGGTCATTTCCAGGTCGACTAATGACTTCCTTCTGGCTATCTTCAGGATACAATGTTTTAGTATTACTGCCTATGAGAGAAAATGAGGCATTATCCTTGATTTGAAGATACAGCCCCTTAGAGTTCTTTGCTCCATGAGATTCATTGTGAGACCCTGAAAAAGAGAGTAGGCAGGAAAAGCAACATGATTTTATATAGTGTCTTTAAAAGCCTGGTATTTTTATAGCCTATGTGATGTTTAATGACCTAAGGCTACTTCTATTTGGATTGTGTTTGACAATTTGGGCTCATGTATGAGAAGCTTTGTTTCTGGTGTGGTGATGCTAAGATAAGGAGGGGAACCTACAAGGGACTGGGTTTAGTGAGGGCTCCTTCTATCATGAGTGGTAGCACTGCCCACACAAGAATTAGAATAACCCTCCTAGGACCTGGACTCAGTTCTCTTGAAAGCAAGTTGTAGTAAGAGAGTATAGTCCATGAATCGCTGTCTGGATTTTGGTCTTGTGTTATAATTTCTTGTACCTGTCCCTGTTCTTAGCTTCTGTGTATCGACACAGGGAGAGGGCTCTTACCGGAGTTAGCACCACAGTATCTGAACTCTCAGTCTCTGTTGTTATTATTTTTCTGACAGCTGTACCAGACACCTAAGAAAAGGAAATTCAAGGGGTGAAGAGAGTATCTTGGTTAATAATTAAGTAGGGATACAGTCCACCACTAAGGAGAAGACAGGGTAGTAGAGGTATGAGGGACGTGGTCATATTGAACCTACAGTCCAGAGGTGATAGAGATGAATGTTGGTCTCGGCTCACTTTCTCCTTATTCAGTCTGGGACTCTAGCCCATGAAATGGTGCTGTATGCATTCAAACCTTCAGGTTAAGTCTTGCCTGCCCAGTTAAGCCTGTATGGAGACACCCTCGTGTGTACATCCAAAGGTGTGTTCCCTTGGTGATTCTAAACCAGTGAAGATCAACTACCACACCGCCAACACTGTGAGCTAAATGAAATCTTATCTTTCTATGTACCCATCTTCCAAAAAGTTGTTCTAGCAATGAAAAGTTGATGAGTACCCAGAGGTCTCTGTTTTGTTATTTTGTCATGGGAAATATCTGTATTACTAATGCCCTAGAATTTTTTTCTTTAGGAAATAAGAAGCTGAACATAAATTGTTTCATATTGCAAAATACATAAATATCACACGTTGTAGCAATTGGCTCTGCCCTCCCACTTCCAAGTGCTCAGCACAGGCAGAGCAGGGACATGTGTAGGAGCTACAGACAAAGAGAGAGGGTCATTGATGAACAATCCAGGCAGTCTTGTGTGACCCTGGAAGGAAGGCAACACAGTGAACCAGTTCTTCTTGTGTCAACGCCAAATTCATCCAACCTGAGATTGAACCCTGTAGAGTCCTGAGACTAAACATAGTTGGTGAGAAATGGTTTCAAATGGTCCTTAAACATCAGTTAGGCAAGACAGCACACCAATCACTCTCTGTAGATTCAAGTATCTATGAACTTAGACACATCTGTACTTTTCAAGAGGGGTCAGAGAAGAAGAGGAGGAGAGGAAGCAGGGTGGGTGCCTGGAAGAGAATGAACAAACTTTTTGTTAATGTCCATTTGTGACTAACATAGGCTACCTGATTCCATCTTCAGGATAGCACTCTCACCCCTGTGTCCCAGAAAGGCCGAATAGCTTGTTTATGTTACATTCACCATAGATTAAACATGGAATTCAAACCCAGCTCTGGCTTCTAAATCCATATGATATTAATAATCTAAGTTTGGAGAGATAGCTCAGTGGGTAAGAACACTTGCTATGTAAGCATGGATTCAACTCTCCATCATCCACCTAAAAATCTATGTGTGTCTGTGCTTGCCTGTAACCCCAGTGGTTAGGAGTAGGCAGAGACCGGATGACTTCTGGGGCTTGCTGGCTACCTGCCTAATTCCAGCTTAAGTGAGAGACCCTGTCTCAAAGGAACAATACAGAGAAAGATAGAGCAGGACATCTCAACTCCTCCTCTAGTCTCCCCACACATGCATATAGGCATTCATACATGTATTCATATATACCAAACACATATACATATATACCATACTCACACATACTAAAAATTAAACAAAAAACCCCAAACTCTATGAGTTCCTTGATTGTAAATTTAGGTGAAAGGAGAAGAGCATGTTCAGTTCATTGGGGGTACGGGTATTTTTCCTTTCTTCCTGCTAATTACTGAGGGCTCTATGTTAATTAGGAATATGGCTCACTAAGACTGATATTCAACTTTTACTGTACTTCTCCTTACTATAAGGAGAAGGGAGGAAGTATGGATGAAGAAGAATAGATATTGTCAGTTTATTTTAGAGTTTTGTATCTTCAGAAGTATTCTTTTTAATCCTTCAGTTCAAGTACTTAACATTTCTTTTAAGGCATCCTGATTAAGCCCTGACTTATTTGTTCAGATGTTTGTGGCAAAAAGATCATCATGTTCTATTCTTCTGTGTCACAAATTGCACAGAATGACTGCTTTATTTGAAGTGAATTATCAAGCAGCTTTTACAGGAATATCACTAATAAACTAAAAGTGCCCTTTACGGCATTAGACACCTCCACTTCCGATTGCTATGGCAGTCCTACATGGCTCCACACCCACCAGATCTCATTCCCAGATTCTAAGTGACATCCTCTTCAACATTGACAGCAGGAAGTCCAGGGGACAAGATTTTCACCCAGGAGGATGTGGTCTTGCAGGTGGAAAAGGACACTTGCCAAATGGGAAAGAACACCTGTAGAAAAGTGAAGAGCAGGGTCACAGACATCTCTAAGAATCTCTGCCCAGGGACAGCTTCTTGCTTTCCATCTTTACCTTACTGCTCTACAGCTGACATATTAACCAGTGAATATACCCAGGAAAAAATCCCTGTATGCTCTCACTTTTGTGCTGAACCATCCACAAGGGAAGTTTATCATTGGGGTGTGTAAAAGAGACCTCACAAGCATAGGGGGTGTGGCTGTGGTTTGAGTATTGGTAGGTGTTTAAGAATCGGTTAAGAGAGGAAAGATTCAACTGTAAGGAATAGAGAAGACATTGTTCACTAATCCTGTGAGACTTGAATTATCTTAATGCCCCTGGATCAAAGAGAAGAACACACCTAGATACAAAAGACAGAATGCTTGATTCTTATACCAAAAAAAAAAAAAAAAATTATGCATTGTAATCTTTTGACTTAAACAAATAGAAAGGTAACATGTTCATGGTTAAGGTGATCACGGAGCAAGATGAAATTACCAGTCTTCCTATATATTTTTTTCATGTACTGAGATAGTTTTAGAATGATGCTATGTTTAAAGATACGAATGAAGAACAAAAGGACTGAAGATCATGCTCACTGTTTGGGATCATTGCTAGTTCCAGCATAGGGCCAGAGGTTGGTTCCTAGCATCCATGTTAGGCAGCGTTCTACCACCTGTGACTCCAGCTACAGGATATCTGAGGTCCTCCTTGGCCTCCATGGGCATTTGTGGACCTTTCACATACATTTAATTAATTAATTAATTAAAAATAAAAGAGTGTAGGAAAAGTCTGAGAACAAGAGCCTGAGGAACCAGCACTGTCTTACTGGCTCAGGAATAAACAAAAGGCAAGATTCTAAAATATATGTAGATGCGTGGATTCTCAGCACAAAGCACAAAAATGCAAACAGAAGGGACTGGATGGGCTTCTTGATGGGTGGTACTAGAGATCTACTTGAGAATATATGTATTTTATCATCCACCAAATGTTCCAAATGCATCCACGTGTTTAAAAAGAAGGTATCCAGTTAGTAGAAGAGCAATTGTTGCTTTTTCTTATAAAGCAAGAATGAAACTTTCTCTTTGGCTCCAACATTCAGAATCATTAAAAGGAAACAGCTGTGATTTTAAATCACGTTGCACAGCATTGATAGACTAAAACACTGACAAAAGTAGAAGAATGAGAAAATGTCTGTAGAATTATATGAAAGAGGAGAGTTTCTAAACAATTAAAAGTATAAGCAATTGAAATTAACAAGAGGAATACTAGAGGAAAAGCAGATTCCTAAGACATTGTAATAGATATGCCAAAGAGAAGTAATCTAAATGACCCTTAAATATATGAAATTATGCCTTCACTGAGGAGAAAGACTGAATTTTGATGCTCATTGTTTATGGAAAGGAATGAGTAGCAAAGTTCCATAAAACATAGCAAGTAAAACTACCATATGCCCTAAATACATCACTTCTAGATATATGTCTGAGGAAATCTAAATTAGTATTCCACAGAACTTAGTGCATATCCTTGTTCACTGTAGCACATACACAATAAGCAGGCTTTGGAAACAGTCTAAAGGCCTAGCTGTCCATCAGCTGATGAATGAAGATATCTATCTATCTATCTATCTATCTATCTATCTATCTATCTATCTATCATTCATAAAAAATGGAATTGAGGTTATGGCTCAGTTGGTAGAATGCTTGAATATTGTGTACTATATAAACTCAGTGTCCTAATTTAGTTTCTGTCTGTGATAAAAACTGACCTAACCCATCTTGAGAAAAGGTTTATTGTATCTTACAGATTATGGTCTGTTATCAAGGGAAGCCAAGGCAGAAATGGAGAAAGAAGTCAACCAAGGAACTCAGCTTTCTAGCTTGCTCTCCCTGCATTGATCACTTATACAGTGCAGGGCTTCCAACCTACGAATGATACCACCCACAGTGGGCTGGGCCCTCCTAGATCAGTTAGCAATCAAAACAATGCTCCATAGACTTGCCCACAGGCCAATCTGATGGAGGTGACTCTGCAACTGAGAATCTTTCTTCTCAGGTGTGTCAGTTGACAATTAAGATTATTGACTGATAGTTGACCCCTTATGAGCAGCTTACTTGCTCTGAAATAACCCAGATATAAAAAGACTAATATGATCATCACATATTTTCTCATTGTAGATTCTAGATTTTATATAAATACCCACACACACACACACACAGAGACAGACAGAGAGACAGAGAGAGAGAGACAGAGGCCATGAAGGTAGGAATGGCATGTCTAGAGAAAGAAGAGGACCAACAAATTAGAGTATAGAAAGTATAGAGTATAGAAAGTAGTATAAGTTAGTGATGTGTCAATGAAACCAACATTGTGAAACCTATCACTTTGTGCAATCAATAGATTCAACAACATTTTGAAAAAAATGGTAAATCTCTAGCCAGACTAAGGGTAGCTTTGTAAGAAATAAATTCCAAACACAAGGGATAGAAGGAAAGAGACAGCTACTAAGTAGTTCCAAAGACATTTTAAAAGATACCAAGAAAAGCTGACAAGCACTCTGTGTTTATGAACACTCAAATCACACATGCTAATTCCTTGAAAAATATGAGCAATAAGTTCTTACTCAAGATGAAACAAAACAAGTAGTCCTGTCGCTATTAAAAATTAAGCTGTGGAGACTTGCCAACCCACCAGGAGCTGTACCCTTAAAGAAAACTGACTCCCTCTCCCAGAAGTTATCAGCCCTCAGTAGCTCCTTAACTAATGGACTTCATGCTGGAATTTTGGATAGTTCTGAAAGGGGGATGGATTTGGGAGAGGTGGATTTGGGAGAGAGGGTGAATCTGATCAACATGTATGTAAGAAACAACCAATAAATTAATATCAAATGAGAAGAAAATGTTAAGTTTTTGGAGGGTGGAGAGATAGCTCAGCAGTTAAGAGAACTTACTGCTCTTGAAGAGACACCTAGGTTTGGTTTCCAGAACCTGCAGAAGGTGACTCACAATTACTGGTAACTCTATTTTGTTGGGTCCCCTACACGTCTCTCAGCCAGTGGAAAGACAGATCTTGCAAGGTGAAAAATGAAACTGGAGTCAGTACCATCTTTTCAGGTACCAGGTCCAAAACTGACCACGTGGTTTTATTCTTACACATTTAAGCATAGCAAAACTTTGGGAAGGGGTTTCCACATGACAATTATCAGGACAACACTTTAGGCATAGCTAAATAGAAACTCCCTAGCAAGGTGACAAAGCACATGTAATATTTATAATGGGAGTTAGTTTTTTTTTAAATATTTTTTGCATCAATATTCACAAAGGAAATTGGTCTGAAATTCTCTTTGTTGAGTTTCTGTGTGGTTTAAGTATCAGGGTGACTGTGGCTTCATAGAATGAGTTTAGTAATGTTTCTTCCATTTCAATTTTGTGGGATAGTTTGAGGAGTATTGGTATTAGTTCTTTGTTTTAGTCTGGTAGATTTCTGTGCTAAACCATCTGGCCTTGAACTTTTTTTTTTTTGGTTGGAAGGTGTTCAATGAATGCTTCTATTTCCTTGGGGTGTTATGGGACTATTTAAATTGTTTACCTGATCTTAATTTAATTTTGCTAAGTAGTATCTATCAAGACAATCATCTATTTTGTTTAGATTTTCCAATATTGGGGAGTACAGACTTTTGAAGTAAGATCTAATGATTCTTCGGTGTCTGTTATTATGACCACTTCTTGTCATTTGCTCCTCCTTGGTATACTTGCTTCTTTTTGTTCTAGAACTTTCAGGTGTGCTTTTAAATTGCTAGTATGTTTTTTTCTCTGATCTTTATAAAGGCAATTAGTGCTATGAACTTTCTTCTTAGCACTGCTTTCATTGTGTTCTATAAGTTTGGGTATGTTTTCAATGAATTCTAGAAAGTCTTTAATATCTCTCTCTCCCTCCCTCCCTCCCTCCCTCCCTCCCTCCCTTCCTTCCTTCCTTCCTTCCTTCCTTCCTTCCTTCTTTCTTTGACTTGGTGGTTATTGAGTAGAGAGTTGGTCAATTTCTATGAGTTTGTAGGTATTCTGTTGTTTCTGCATTGTTGAAGTCCATCCAGCTTTATATAGAGCATGAAGTGGCTACCTAATGTCGCCAGGCTAGACCTTCAGTGGAAGGAAGGGTACATGAACCCATCCACAAAACATTTGAGCCAAAATTTGTCTTGTCTACAAGATGTGTAGGGATAAAGATGGAGTAGAGGTTGAGGGAATGGATAAACAATCACTTGCCCAACTTGAGATCCATCTCGTGGGAGAGACCCAACTCCTGACACTATTAATGATACTCTTCTACCCTTACAGATAAGAGCCTAGCATAACTGTCTTCTGAGAGTCTTCATTCAACAGCTGATAGAAACATAAAAAGACTCCCAACCAAACAGTGAGCAGATCTTGGGAAGTTTTGTGGAAGAGAGGGGTGGAGGGATGACTGAGGGAACCAAGGGATCAAAGACATCACAAAAAGACCTACAGAGTAAACTAACCTAGGCAGAGTCTCACAGAGACTGGATCACCAACCAAAGAGCATGCAGGGGTTAGATCTTGGGCCCCTACACATATGTAGCAGATGTACAGCTTGGTCTTCATGTGGGTCCCTTAACAATTGGTGAGAGATTGCCTGTGACTCTACTGCTTGCTTTGGATCCATTTCCTCTAGCTTGGCTGCCATGTCTGGCCTCAGTGGGACAGGATACACTTAGTCCTGCTGTGACTTGATGGGCCAGGGAGAGCTGTGTGTGTTGGTAACCATAAAAGGACCTCTTCTTCTCTAAAGAGAAGGGGATGGAGATTGGGGGAATGGGTGTGAGGACTGGAAAGAGAGGAGACAAGGGACTGCCATCAGGATGTAAGATGAATAAATAAATTAATAAAAATAACAATGAAACAATGCGTTTTATTGGCAGATAAATAGAGCTCAGGGCTAGCAGAAGAATCTGTGATAAGCATAAGAATAGATTCTACTGGTGGAGGATGCAAAGTGCATTGGGCCTCTTTCATAGGGATGAGTTCTATTCACTGACAGATAAAACCCAGGATTAAGGCCTAAACAACTCTCAGGATATTAGGGGGTAGGGTTCAGGTGGAGGCTGGCTCCTAAGAGGACCACTAAGTTGTTTGACCAGGTCAATGCAACATTCCAGGGGATCAGACATCATTAATTTATTGCTATTGAAGGAGACAGACCCACATGATTGACAACCCTGGTTCTCCCATGCATACTGTAAACTGTGCTTCCTACACTATTTCCAGGGGATTCAACACCATCTAATGCCCTCCTCGGGCACCACACACACACATGTGGTACACATACATACACTCAGTCACAAACATAGCCACATACACTAATAAAAAAATAAATCTTTTTACAATGTTTAAAATCACATTTTGAAAAACTAGCAATTATAAAATATATTTAAGAAATAAATAATTACAGATCTACAAAATTTCTTCCATAAAATAGATAAGAAAATAATAATCATTAAATCTCCCCAAATTTACTGCTGCCTAAAGAATAAAATTAAGGACATGATAAAAAAATACAGCTCAATATCCTTTACAGAGGCACCATGCCTGATGACCTGAGTTCATTTCCCAGGACCCACATGAAGAGGTAGTATATTGGCTCCAAGTTTTCTACTGACTTCTGCATGTGTATCACAACATGCATTTATGCACACATGCACACCCTGACTCCTGACATATATACTAAAATAAATAAAAATAAAACTCATAAGTGTAAAACATATTCTTAAGGAAACTTTTAATTAGACTTTGTAACACAAGAGAAGCTATTTCTTTCATTTGCAATTATCATGAAAAAAACTGCAAATAAAATCTGATTAATGGGGGAAAATAAACACAGCCATAAACTCTCCACATTGATGAAACCAAACAAAATATTCATCAGATTGTGATGTTAGGAAATGAAACATTAAATTAAAAATGAAATTTTTTACCACTTGGATGTTTATATGCAAAATTATGATAGAATTATTATGTATATTTTACTGGAAAATGGAAATCTCCGATGTTTACCTATGAATAAATAGAAACATATTCAAATCATAGAGAATGTTTAGAAAGCTGTCAACAATATATCAGCCAATTAAATAGTAAGTTCAGACAATTTCTTCTGCTCTGTAGGTCTTCCATACTCCTAAACTCATTCACTCCCTTCTAATCAGAGGGAGAAGATATGAACATGCATGTGTGCTACTTGACGTTATTGACAAGAATAAAAAAAAAAGCATGATCAAAATTTGGGGTATTGAGGCAAGACTGGAAGTTATAAGATAATTCATCTTTGCTCTAATTTTCTGTCTATTGCTGTGAAATACACTATTACCAAAAGCAACCTGGGGAATAAAGAGTTTATTTAGTTTTGCAGGCTATAGGCTATCACTGAGAGAGTTCAGGGCAGGAACTTGAAGCAAGAACCATGAGGGAATGCTGGTTACTCACTTGATCCTGTTTCTGCTCAGCCAGCCTTCTCATACAAACCAGGACCACATGCCCAGGGGTGGCACTGCCCACTCTGGGCCATGCCCTTCACAATCCATTAATAATCAAAACATTGTCTCACTGACCTGCTCACAAGGCAATCTGTTGAGGAAAGTCCTCAGCTGACTCCCCTCACTGGGCAATCTGATGGAGATAATTCCTTGGCTGAACTTCCTCGTCCCAGGTCAAGTCTACAATCAAGTTTAGCCATTACAATTGTCTGTAATAACAAGCACATCTTGCTGAGGCAAGAGGCTCTCCATATGCAAAGTATCCAGGTTGAAACTGGACCTTACAATACATATATAGTATCTATATAACTGTACCTCTCATATATATGTATATATGTATATATATATATATGTATATTATAATACCATATATAGTAACTATATATACACACACATATATGTGTATGTATAAATATATACCACTCAGCAGAAAGAAGTTTACCACTGACCTTGGCACTCTGAGCTCTATTCCTGTAGAAGACCTGACTCTGGCAAATTATTCCTTGACATTCACCTGCATATCATACATAGCTCACATGCACACACACATACACACACACACACACACACACACTAAATAAATAAACAAATAAATAAATGTAAAAAATTAAACAGAGGGCTGGGAGTAGGTCAATGGTTAAAGTAATTACCATTCAAGCCTGGAGACCAGAACTCAGATTTAAGCACTCACATGAAAGTCAAATGACATGGTGACATGTCTGTAACGTATTCAAAAGGTACCTGTCTCAATACGTACAATTGGGAGCAATTAAGAAGAACAGTCAAAGACAACTCCCAGCTTCCACATATTTATATATGTTAATCTGCACACACATGTGCTCACATACATGCACACACATATTAAAAAACAATTTTAATAGAAAATAATTTCTGTTCACCACACTTAAAAGATTTTTTTAAAGAGAATATGATTAAAATACCCCATTCTTAATTGTCACCATGGTATACTACCTCATACACAAAACTATCAAATGCTCATTGTGTTCAATTCTTTTTAATACAAATTTCTTTATTGTGATCACAAAATCATCATGCGGCTAGATCAGATGTTTTGATAGTTTATTTCTTGCATCAAAATAAATTATAAGTACTGGGTTCAAATTTCTAGATGTTGAAAATAACAATATAATTAAATATGACAAGATTGCAAAACATAATTATCTCACAGTTGGAGATGCCTTGGTAAGAGTGTCAAAACACCCAGAGGAGAGCCTGAGGTGAATGGATCAAGCCTGTAATTGCAGTACTCAGTGGGCTGAGGCAAGAGTAAGTTTTCAGGCCAGCCTGGGCTACATGAGCTCCCTACAGGGCTATATAGTGTGACTCCCTATTTTAAAATGCAAACTATTCAGAACACACAAGAAACAAACCCACTATTTACCCATATTGAAGATCATGTTTTATTCCTATGAACACCAAGGCACATACTATTTTCACATGGTTAATAGTCTAATTTAAACTTAGATAGTTGTTCTATGTAAATGACAACATCGAAAGAAAAATATTACTCAGAAATCTTTTTTCCTACGGTTCCCACTGAGTCCCACTCACATAAGTGAGTTGGCCCATGGTACAGACGAGCAGACCAGGGAATGGACAGGTGCCGTGTCGAGCTGGCTCTCTGACTCATCCAGTGTGGTAGCAAGTCGCAGCAATTCTGAAAGTTTCCTGTAGGTAATGATTTCCTGAGTAGAGTTGAAAACTGCTTTATAATAGTGACTCCCACAGAGTCTCAGTCATAAGGGCTTGGTAGCATTTTATTTTAGCACCTGATTGACAGGCATATTATGCAGCTGTTACTTTTTGTGTGTGCACAGAATGTTCTTGACATTCACTTCCCTCGTGCTTTTTATTAGAAAAACAATGAGAAGAGTTCACGCACACATAGAAAATGTCTTTTTGACTGAATGAGAATGGAAAGAAAGTCCATTTTTTTAAAAAATGATTTTGTGTACCATTGACCCAAAGCTGAACAATCCAAAATTCATTCAGATAATGTTTCATTCATCCGGGTACTCGCAAGCTCATTCATTTATGATGCCATCATTTCTTAATTTTAAAAAATTATCATCTTAGGTGGTCTGGTGACAAGCATCAGAGATACGGAAACAAAGACATTTTGTGACTGCAAAGAGGACGCCTTAGGTGTGAAGCAATGATAGTACACAAAGGAATTTTGCAAAGCAGATATGAAATCCAGAATTCGAGTCCAGACGGGTGTGTGAGCCAGGCAAAGCCCGTTCTACTGCAGAAGCTCCATCTTTCTTTCAGTCACTATGGAAAGAAATATTTGAGGCTCAGGAAAATGACTGTGGAAAGTTGGAGAAAGAATGAAGAAGTTGGGGAGCCTGCGTACAGGGGGAGCTCTATGGAGGCAAAGGAGGGGCAAAGATTGCGGATTGCCTATGAATAATACTAAGTCATTTTCTGGTCAGCAAAGACATTGACTTCCAGATCTACAAAGAACCTGAATGCCCGAGTGGGATTTGCATTTCAGGGCTGGGGAAGCACATAGAAATCCCAGGACTTACTGTAACCTGGGCAGGGCGTGACAGGATGGGAAGTTAAGGGACTACTTCCTTGATCCCTGTGGGGACTGGGGAAGGTTCTTCCCTTCAGCCCATTGTCTCTCTTTCCTCCTGATCCTTAGAGAAGCCAAGGGGCTTCCCAAACTCTCCAGAGGCCCCTCCCTTACTCCTCCGGTTTGTTTTTCTCCCTGTCTTCCACAGCATTCATCCAGCCTTTATTTAAATCTCTGCTCCAAGGCACATCCTTGGAGGCTTTTGCCCCGACTTTGTTGTGTAAAAAATATAAGAAGCTTTTGCCTGTTTTTCCCTAGATGATTCTTACACATTTCTTCAGCTATGCTCAGCACATACTTCACGTCATATTAGGTAGTTTACATTTTCATTTCTTTTTATGTATTCCTCTCTGAAATAGAAACCTTACCAGGACAGAGGCTTTGTACTTTCCTTTCCACAGCACCAGTAACTAAGCATTGTCTTGTACAGAGGAGGGCCAATCAGTGATTGAGGAAGACGAACGGAACAAAGGGCCTGATTTTGCGTGGCTGTGAACATGTATAGAGTTGCCACAACTCCCACTGGAAACACAGCGCCCTGTACAATAGCGAAGGGTAGAAAGTTGCTGACTGTTGTCCTTGACTTCATCTTGTGTTTTTCCACAAGCGGGGAGGTTAGGAAAGGGTTCTTTTCCAGCACAAAGCAATCAGGGCTTCAGAACAGACAGCTTGTGCCCATAGTTCTTCTGTGATCAGGAAGTGGCTTCCCTTCCCCTACCATCTTCCCACAAAGGGTGACAGCCCTAAAATAGGGAGAGACTTGATAAGCAAGTGCTTTGCCAACTAATTTCTTTTCCGCAGCTGTTTAGTTGAATTTGGTCTGGGGCTAACAAAGGAGCCTTTATCAAGAAGATATCTCATCCTGGCTATCCTAGTGGCACACAGACTCCCAGGACAGCATCAATCTTCTATCTGAGGACCACAGCTAAATCCTTTCCTCCAATAACATGTCAGTCTTGCTTCTGAGTGTAGACAGTTCGCCTTAATCAAATTGTCTATCTAAGAGGAGGAAATGGCTGCTCAGAACCCAGGGGAGGAGAGGGAAGGCACCCCCTCCCAACACTTCAACCAGCTGCTCCCCAATATGTCTCCTTTATGGTACCCCAGATTTTCCTGAAACACCTTGAATATGAGTATTCAGTTGAAGGCTACTGTGAAGGGTCAGTTAGCAGGTGGAGGGCTAAGACTATATTTATACAGTTGTTCACAAGCAAACATTGGGTACTGACTTCTAATCATGAAATCAGGTAAAGCCTACCTGTGTTTTTTTTGCTAACTACAGATTTAAGAGCCCAGTTGTGGTGTTGGAGGAGCAGTTGATTGGACTGCTCTTTCTATAACTGACAGAGCCAGACTGATTTGCGAAACTGATTTCTGAGCCCTCGGTGAACCCCACCTCCCATGGGTCATTTTGTCCTGGGCATAAGCTCACCATGTTAGGGTTAGCTTTGAATGTCTTCATAGATCCATTTCTGAGAAGGGTTAATTGTCAGTCTGGGTTGGAAAATCAATAGCAATTGATTTTAATAAGTAAATGAAAATGTAAACTACCTAATATGACCCAAAGTATGTGCTAATCATAGCTGAAGAGCTGTAAAAGAATCATCTAGGGGGAAACATGCAAAAGCTGCTTATATCTTACAGGAGACAGGGCAGAAGCCTCCAAGGATCACCTTAGAGCAGAGATTTAAGTAAAGCCTGGTGAAAGCCTTGGAGGATGGGGAGGAAAAGAAGGAGGTTCCTGTTCTCCCAGCATCTGCCCTTCCAGAGGCAAAACCCACATCAAAGAAGGTGTACTGGGAGTTATTCTCATTCAAATTCCTCTCCATTGCTTGAGTTTGTTTTCAGCATCCATCCATATCAGGCAGATCACAACTACCTACCACTTACCTGACACCATCTTCTGGCCTCTACAGGGAGATTAGAAGGTGTCTCTGGTCCCCCTGCACTGCGTTCTCTGTGGTGGGAGATCCTCTGATCTCTCAGTTATCAGTCCTTCCAAAAAAGAGGATTCTCTCCAACTTTTTTCTTACTTTGCTGTGTGGGACACTATTGCCTTTTAACAGAGTAACTGGTAAAGACTCTGCTGTTGATACCTCAAGTTTTGTTGGGATATCTGATCACTGTAAATGAGAAGTGTTTGGAGTGGACCATTCATTGTTTTGTTACATATGTACTCTGAAGTAACTCAAGAATAAGTTAACATCCCTGCCCTGTGTTTATGTGTGTCTGTGTTGAAAGTATATTGTCTTAGTAAATTTCCACATACAACACATTATTACTAATATTCTTTGTTGTTAGCAATCTGTTAAACTCCACCTCCAGAGTCACCTGGCAACAGCCAAGTATGCTCTGCCCCACAGTTACCTGGCAACAGGCAGGTAACCCTGCCCACTATAAAAGGGGCTGCTTGGCCCCTCCTCTCTCTCTTGGCTTCTCAACCCAGCACCTGCAGGTTGTCCTCTCCCCTCTCCCCTTCTCTTCCCCCTCTCTCCAC
Source organism: Grammomys surdaster (assembly GCF_004785775.1). Classification (NCBI taxonomy): domain Eukaryota; kingdom Metazoa; phylum Chordata; class Mammalia; order Rodentia; family Muridae; genus Grammomys; species Grammomys surdaster. Next base: position 755,084 of record NW_021620449.1, on the reverse strand, counting down.
GTGGTCATGGCCGGCCTCTACTCCTCTCTACTTCTCTCTCTCTCCTCTTGCTCTCCCACTCTCTTAATAAACCTCCCCTCGTGGAACCATCTTGGCCTGCTGTGATCTGTCCCAAGCTGCGCCGTGGAAATCCTAACATTTGTAATTTAATTTTTTATTTTATGCATGTGTGTGTGTTTGAGTTTGTGTGTGCCATAAGTGTGATCCCGTGGAAGCCTAAAGAGGGTATCAGATGCCCTTGAACTGGAGTTATAGCTGGTTTTGAGTCACTATGTGGGTGCCGGGAACTGGGTCATTCACTTAACAATGAACCCTGGTTATTGACAAGAATTGTACTCATTACTAATTGTATTAAGCAGGCTGTATAATAGATCTCTGGTATTTAATCAGATTATGTTAGGTAGTTTGAACTCTTTGACCAAAATTACTCCATTTCTCCCAACACCCACTCCTGCTGTGTATTCCTATGAGTTAGGCTTCTCTAGAGTCTAGATAAAAGTGACATTCTGAAGTATTTGACTTTCTGTCTCTGGCTTACCTGCAACACTGGACATATTAGAAGACTGTTATATTGCAACAGGTTTCAGCATTAGCAGCCTCGCTTTTCTCCACTTGCCTATCTGCTAGAGGACCCACACTTGGCTTTTTTCCCCATCATCAATTGAGAAATGGGAAACATAAGGTTTTTATTTCGAGGACTTGATTGCAGCACAAGTTGGCTTTTGCCTTGTGCCAGAGGGATGATGCAAGTTGGGAGCTTGCCACTGATTCTAATATCACTGGATGTGCTCAGCAGTGTAACTACCGGGAATAAAATCATAAGCCATGGTTAGGTAAATAACCCATGGGGCTACTCATCATGGGCACCTGCTGTCTTTGCATTTGAGTGAAGAACAGCCTTCTTTCAAACAGCTACAGACTAGAATGGAGCCCAGTGCTGGGGTACCATACCCTATCACTGCAGGCCTGCTACAGTGAGTTCTGTGGATAGCACATAGCCTATTTTTAGATTGATCCACTTCAAACATCCCTTCTAAGTTTGTAGAAAGTTTCTCAAGCCCCCTTTCATGATTATTGTTAGCTTTTTGCAAATGAAAGCATAGTTTCTTGCTCCCACATGTATATAGAAGGGGCTGACAGGCCTTCCACTTACCTCTGAATCGGAACACTAGCTTGTATATCTTTCCTAATGCAAGAATTTTAGCAGGCAGTATAGAAATGGCTCAGTAATTAAGAGTCCATACTATTCTTTCTAGCAGAAGACTTGTTTTCTGTTCCTAGCATCCACACATACATTGGGCAATTCACAGGCACCTCTAACTCTAGCTCAGGGAATCTGGCACTTCCTTTTGGCTTCGAGGTACCTACACTCACAGGCACATGAGCACGTACACACATGCACACACGCACACATGCACTCATGCACATATGTGTAATTAGGAATAAAATAGATTATTTTCGAAAGGTGCCATCAGTTGTCTCCAATGCTTGGGTTCCAGGACACTCGATAGCAGCAATGCTAGAATCATCATTAAGTTAACTCCAAAAACAAAGGTTTATAGTGAAAATAAATTGCCTTAAAAAGCAAGGGATTTATAAGGGATAAATACTGTTTTGTTACCATCCAATACTAAGTAAAATTCCATTAGATGGCTGGTGAGATAGCTTAGTCTGTGGCTTGCTGTCTGAACCCAAGACCAGAGTCTAATCACCACCCACATAGAAAGCTGAGCATGGTGGACCACATGTATAATCCCAGTGCTGGAGCCAGAGACAGGAGGATCCCTGGGGCTCCATGGCCTGACAGCCTACTCTAATTGGTAATCACAGTCCCAACAAGAGACCCTGCTCAAAAATAAGGTGAACAGCTCTTGAGGAACAGTACCTAAGTGACTTCTGGCTTATCAATCTACATTCACAAGGTGTACCACGACTGCACACATTGGTCATGCACACACACCAGCACATAGTCACATAAAAGTCCCATTAGAAGTGAGATCTAAGCTCACACTTAAAACAGGACAGAAGGGGAAGGGAAAAACAGACACAGAAGTTTGGTGTCACTGCTGCTGAGTGCTCTAGTCTGCCCTGTCTGTGGGGCACAAGGCTTGGAGTCTGCCCACACTGTCTTTCATCTTGTGCAACACCCATGGAGAATGACTCACTGATCCACAGGAGGTAGGACCACCCATTCTGTTAATGCAATCAGGAACCAAATGAGCGATGAGAGAGAGAGAGGGCACAGGTGACATCAATGTTTAATGAGCTCTGTTGCTTTGGCTGTGCACCCCCTGGCTTCTGCGGCTTCCAAGGCCTGCCAGAGAAGTCTGTACTCTTTTGTGCAAGATCATTTCCAGAGATGAGCTTTAATAAAGTTAAAAGTGTGTGAAGAAGCTCTACAGGAAACTAATGATGGCAAAAATGAAAAATGGAAATAAATAACAAATGTTTATTAGGTGTCCCTACCAGGCAGCCCCCAAGTGTGAGGATAATTTGCTCTCACTAGGAAGAGGCATTACACAACATTGTTCTTTTTCTTGAATGTACAAGATGCACACCTCAGCCACAGAGCATTTTAAAGAGCATCACAATTGTATCTTGTGTTTTTACACTTCAGGTGTAGACTTGTCTGTCAAGGTCTCAGATCTCTTTCTTCCTCTCCTCCCTTTTCATCTTCTTCCTTTCTCTCTCTCTCTCTCTCTCTCTCTCTCTCTCTCTCTCTCTCTCTCTCTCTCTCTCTCTCCCTCCCTCCCTCCCTCCCTCCCTCCCTCCCTCCCTCTCTCTCTCTCTCTCTCTTTCTCTCTCTCTCTCCAGTTCTTTAATTACCTGGGGAAAGGAATGTTGTAACATGCAAGAAAAGAAGGTTAGTAGAAAGGAAAGCTGAGCCAAAATGATCTTTCAGGTGAGTTTTGTCAGGAGACTTACAGCATCATGACTACAGGCAGCCATGAAGAGACCCTGAAGAGAGATATATCATGGGTCTCCTGAAGGGGCAGAATTTCAGTTCCCTTCATTTCTCAGAACAGTCGGAGAATTATAGCATCATATAGGACAGGATAATGGGTTCTGAAAAGAAAAAAGAGCCTTCCATTCTGAAACATCAGGAGAGTTGTAGTGTCATGCTGAATAGACAACATGAAGGGGCCTTAAGGTGGGATGGCCCTCAGTTCTTCAGTTCCCAACAACAAAGGGGGAGGGTCTAGATGTTAGGTGTGTGCTAGTGTAGGGGTTCCATATCATGTGACCCAGCCTAGGTGCCACACAGTAAGAGAGACAGGCACTGAATAAAAGTTATAATTTAAGGGCTTTTTGGTGGTGGTGGTGATGGTGGGGTATATCTGGGCAGAAGACTGCTGCCAGGAGAGGGAAATGTCTTGCAAGGTTGCAGAACACACTAATTACCAATGTCCTGCCTGAGAAAGCTGCATGCCTGAGTTCTTGGAGAAAGAGACAACCAGAGAGTCTGTGATCTAAGAGGGGATGTTTCTCTGTAACCTTGTGGTTATGCTGCTACAGGGTTGCCTTTGGATTAACTTCTCATTCTCCCATGCTTTACAGGAGCATCTTTGATTTGATGTGCACAGAGAAACACTGAATATCCTGGACTGATCCAGGAAGGATCCCTACAGAGCCAAGCCTTTTATAGGGGTGGATTTGTTTCCTAATGACAAAGGAGACCTTAGCGTGGTACCGAAGAAAAGCTCACAGACTTGTTACTGTGAGGATACAAATACATGCGACTTTTGTGTAGTTTTGGAGATCTTGAGACACTGCTGTCTTGTGGTCAGGATAAAGACAAAAAGAATCAAGAGATTGAGTAGAATCAAACATCAAAGCAGCACAAATCCTGGGAGACTGGAGCCATGTGTTACCAGAAGGAATTGAAAGGGACCACCATGTAAATGGCAGCTCAAGTTGACTGCAGGGATAACAATGAAAAGATTTGAACATTAGACTTAGTGACATTAAGATTACCAAAATTCTAATGTGAATCTCTACAACTTTTCAATAGTTATTCTAACTGTGAAATGTATAGGCACTGGGTCTGGTTAATTTCACTGCATGATGCTTTCTATTTGTGGGACCTTGGTCGCAAAGTTTTAATAAAATAAATAAAAGAGTACTGCAAAATAATAGTAAAATCTGTGACTAATGTATATGACACTGTAGAGAGATGAATTAGAAATAACTATTATAATTAAATAAACATCTGTAATAAGAAAGAGGAATGGATAGATAGGAAAGAGTGTGAGAGGAGAGTATGTGTAAGACAGGCTTTTACGGTAGAGGGAAGATAGCATATTCAGAAACTAATATGGAGAGCTCCCTTGAAGGGGAAACTGGTCATATCAGACAGGAAAGAAAGCTTGTAGAATACAGTCTTGTGGGATGAAGACAGGATGGGAGATGGTCTGGGGGGGTGATGTGGACACATGAGCAGAGATAGCATGTTCTGTGTAGTCAAATGTTGCCGCATGTGCATGTGACTCATCAGAGTCATGAGGAATCTTTTAATTAGGCAGTAAATTCATGAAGGAAGGATTAAAATGGATTGAGATGTTGGAAGAGAGAGGAGAAACTATGACATGGTTCCCTTAGAATGTTAGAGTTAAGCCCACCAGAGAACACACATGAAACCTCTTAAAGATGAAAAGAAAGTTTTTAATCTCTGGATGTGGTGGCATGTTTTCCCCAAAGGTTGGGAGGGGCTAAGGTGGGAGGAGTAAGGAGAGGAAGAGGAAGAGTAAGAAGAGGAAGAGGAAGAGTAAAGGAGGGAGAGAAGACCAGAGAGAGAGAGAGAGAGAGAGAGAGAGAGAGAGAGAGAGAGAGAGAGAGAGAGAGAGAGAGAGGAACATGGCAGCAGACGTGCGCGTGTCTCTAAAATTCAAAGGTAGTTGATATATCTAGGTTGGGTATTGGGTAACACCTCTAATTGTGTGGGCATCTTGTTATTTGAGCATTATGAAATACATAAAGCTATTAGATAATCTTTAACCATTAGAGTCTCATTTCTACCGGATACTGCGTGGATGGCGGGATGGTCTGGGCACTGCCCAGCCTTGTGGAGTCAGCGTGGGAGATGGAGTCTCGTGGATGGCAGGGCTGGTGTCTCTGGCTGCCTGAGCTGGTCACTTGAGCCAGTGGCCTGAGCCAATCAGCAGCGGCATATTCTCAGGCCTAAGCTAGTAGGGAAGATAGCAGCTGGTTAAGAACAAACAAGATTGGGTGCCTGTGGAGAGCCGCATAGTGCTGTGCCCTTAAGATGGTGCCAGTCTCCGCCTTCCACCACCTGTTGGCGAGTGCTCTTAGGAGTAAACAAGTCCTTGCCACCTGCTGGCGAGGACTCTTAGGAGTAAACAACTCTTTATTTGGCTGTGGCTGGTGATCTGGCTTGTCTCTGTGTGTGTGTGTGTGTGTGTGTGTGTGTGTGTGTGTGTGTGTGTGTACCTATCTGCTGTTGCCACGTGGTGGCAGACGGGGTTGGCTAGTCCTAGAGTAGTTAAGCCTGGGAGACGCTTCCCCCAGGGTCCTCAGTCAGAAGATTGTTCAAGGGTCCTGAATAAACTGCTTGGAGAAGAGCTCGCACGTTGCGTCTTGCTTGCTGGTCGAGGGTGGATGCGACAGGTGCCGCTGATTTAAAATATTACCTCAACATCTGGATGATAACTCTATCTAAACCATGCAGTCTTGATCCTCACCATTCTTTGTCTTTTTGCACAAAATTCACATCCAGATCGACACACCTAGTTAGCAAGAACAGTTAGAAAGAAGCAGAACTACAGATGCCAAAAAGCACTTAGTATATCTAGGGACTTTCACAGGTCCTGGAACTGGACTAGGTCTTTGATAGATTAGGTCTTTCCTCCCATGTTGGCAGGTGTTGGGGCCTACATACTGGGTTTTAATGTGGCTCCAACATTGTATCAGGTGTGCTAAGGTTTGGGGACAGTTCTTACAGTCAGTACAACACCAAAAATCTTGAGAAATGGTTTGATAGTTCATTCTGATTGTGGGTGATAACTTCCTCCAGCAAGCAGCTCATCTATGGAGGTCCAAGAAAAGGCTTATCACCTGTCCTCCCTTCTTCCTGACTCACTGCATCTGCTGGTGCAGTGGTTGCTGTTCTTCACTGACACTAGACTTCAACTTTCCAGTGTGGAATGACTACCAGTGACCTTCCAGGAATCTACTAGGCTAGACCAGAACTGCCTGTGGAAGCATCTAGCCTCATAAACTGAATAACTACTGGGCTCTCAAGCTCTTGGTGGGCATTTATGCATAGTTGGACTAGCTCCCCCATCAAACATATCCCCTTCGATGATACTTTACAGTCTACCAGTTCTCTTCCTCTAAACAACATTGTCTAATAGACAGTGCTCATTGGCATGCTTCAATGAAGGCCCAAAACTTCAGACTGCTTGTGATTAATATGAAACAGGGGGACCAGAATGGGATTGGACATGAGTTGTTGTTAAGAGTGGCTTTGTTTTGTATTGTATATTCTGTTTTGATTGGTTATATGTTTCTGTTAAAAACTTAAAAAGCACATAAAAATATGTTTGTCACAATATGTTGCTCTCAGTTTGTTCTAATTATACATTTTATCTGACTTGCTCTCCCTCACTAGCTGGTCTTTAAGTATACGTGTGATAGTGTGTGTGTGTGTGTGTGTTTGTGCATTTGTGTATATGTATGTGTACATGTGTGTGTGAAAGACCCATGATTCTTCCTGCTCACTCATATCCAACTTCCCTTCCTCATTCTCATCATTTATTTTTGTGTGTGCATATTCACGTGTGTGTGTGTGTGTATACACCATTGTGCAATCAAGTGAAGGACAAAGGTCAACCTAAAGTGATATCCCTCAAGAGTGGTCTATTATTTTTTAGGCAAAGTTTCTTACTAGGACCTGGGGATAGCCAATATGGCTAGGCTGGGTGGACAGCCAGAGAGCTCCAGGGATCATCAGATCTCTACTTCCTCAGCTCTGGGATTTCAAGCATGTGCTACCATGTTTGGCTCTTTGTGTGAATGTGTTATCCTGAGGAATTCAGGGTGGTCCTATTCTTCTGGATGATTTTCCACAGATTGAAATTGATGTCAGTTTAGCCAGGAACCAAGAAAGTGCAGTATAGTATCTTTCCTGAGAGGTTAGGTGAAGTTCACATTAGATCCCAAATAAAATGTCAGAAAATACCCTTAGATGTATTGACAGTTGCCAACAAGGTAGCAGAAGCTTCTCTCATGGATTTATGTGTACTACATTTGGAAAGACAGATGTTGCTAACCTCAAGTTTGCTAATAATTCACAGTAATTATCCAAGGTGACTTGTTTTTATATGGATCAAACAGATAACTTAATCTAGAATCCAATACCTTTCTCCTCTTTGAAAAGGACCAAAACCTTTGACCATTCTTTACCTAGGTGATATGTCCTGTTTCTGTTGAGGAAGTTGGATTTCCAAATGCGTCCATGACACTTCATACCACAAAACACCTATTCTCTTGGTGAAAGAGTTTATGAGAAATCAGCCAGATGACAATCACTGTGAAATAAATTTCAAGTCTTTGAAGCTGCTCACTTATTGGAAAATTGATTTAATCAGAGACTGTGTTGTCTGATGTCCATAAACTGTTTCTACTTAATGTAAGACCCATGGAAGCTTTTCACTCATTCTAAATTTCAGACTCTGAATTTGTGTTTTATGTATTTACAGCTGGACATTACATTTCACCTAGGGTTTTTGTTTTTGTTTTTTCTCCCCAGTAAGTCTTACCGAGGGAAAGTCCTGGCAGCTTTATGACATCTCTGTGTTGCCACCACCCAAGTGTAATTTTCCTTTCACCAGGGATCTCTAAGTGAACTCATTTATATCTGTGAACTCAACAGCAACAACACTGCATTGGTTTCCTATATGTTGACATGAAACACGGTTGTGCACAGCAGACTAAGAATTTTGTTGTCTGGTTATGAAGATCAAGCAACAAGTTACATGTTTCACTTCTAGGGAGATAGTAGTGGATCAGTGACACAGACTCAATCAAGTCACAAGACTCAGATCATTGCTGTGTTGCCATGCTTACACACAGCAAATGCACAGCTCTGCCTCTTTTTATGTCTTCAGGATCTTAAACTCAAGTCCTCATGCTGCTTAGCAAGAACTTTACACAGCAAACATTCTTCTCAGTTTCCCACGTTTTGCACCATCAAGGCATCCTGAAAATCACTTGGTTATGCAACTCTGTCACATGAAATCTGTCATACAAGTTTTTTTCCACTAATGTCATGGAATCCAATCCTAGAATTCATATTTCATTTTCTTTCAATCCTACAGAAAGAATCACTCAAGAGGGTCTCTATAATGTTATTTGCCTCTCTAATGCACCTCTGAATACTTTGCATCTCATGGTTAACTCCCTCTTGTGATAATATTTTTTACAAGGGAAAAACCTCCGTGTTGAATAAGTCATGGTGACCTGGAGTGGTAGATGGGATTAGCACCCAGCAATATGATTTCCAGGACACATCAGAGGGACTATTTCTGGAGCAGATAGAAGGGAAGTAAATACTTTTTCATGCTTTGAAATAAACTAAGGAGAGAGTATGAACTCTCAAATGAATTTAAAGTGAACAGATAAGAGACCATCTATACAGTGGTTTTTAAGTAGCTATAAGGAGAAATGAGCAACCCAGTGAAGGGCTGCAAGAAAAGATAAAGCCATTTCAAAGAAGCAGCAGCACCAAAGGCAGAGAGGAAGGAGACATTAAAGTGCTGAAGATGTGTGGTCATTGAGAACAAGTTAGACAAATGTGGAAACGAAAATGAAAAGACCCAAACAGATGGAAATAAACAAACAAGGCACAGGACAGAGGGAGGTACATCAGTGAAGTATTTAAAACAATGTTTCTAAAATAATAGATCTGTATATTTTGCTGAAAGTTTTACTAAAAATCTTCTAGGTTTCTCTGTCCTCTACAGAAAGATGAAGAATATTTCCAAGAAGCTGTTAAGGATGAATGAACACCATGAATCACCAAAGAGGAGATTCCATGAGAGACACAAGAGAAAGGATGAAGAAGAAAGGGAAGGGGAAGAATGCAGAGGCTGGCTTTAGATGGACATGCAAAGCCACAGGGCAAGGTGACTGTTTCCTGTCAAGTTGTTATGCATTCAAGCATTATCTAGAGCCATCTCAAATTGGATTTTGACAAAGGTATAGAAACAATTCAATGGAAAAATTATCCATTTGAAAAATAAGTTTTGGATACCTATTGGAAATGACAAAGAACACTCATATGGTCTCCTGCCTTATACAGAATGAACTTGGAAGAGATGAGCAATTTTCCAGTGTGGGACTGTAGTGCCTACGTGGGTGTGGGTCATACATGTCTGCCACCCCAGGCAGCTGGAACCACGGCTGGGAGGAGACCAGCTGGTCTCAGCCCTTGGCCTCCCATGCGCTGCTGAGAGATCACAGAAGGACTGAGACTTGGGGGGACATGCAGGCTGGATTGGCCTGCAGCTGAAAGGGGCGAGGGGGAAAAGATTTAGTGGTGGCCTGCGGGGTAGATGAGACTCTTGGTGACTCACCTGGCTGGGTCATGGCTTGCTCGGCTTGCTTGCTTGAGTTAGTGGGCTCTGTGGCTGGAACACAGAGAGGTCCTCAGGGGTAGATTAGACAGTGGCTGGGTAGTTAAAGACCTCCTCCATGGTCCCCCACAGCGGGCTCCAAGTATGAGAGGAGTCTATGGTTTTAAAAAGTTTATTGTCATGGTGGAAAGTGGATAAAGCTGTACTATGTGTCCTCAGGGAAGGCCTGAAGTTAAATACCTTTTGAGAGTAGGAGGAGGGTCTGGAAAAGAATGCTTAATTGACTATGCCCTGTGGCCTTTAGGTATCTCATTAATATGGAGATCTCTTGAGGCTCTGAGGCCTGTAGTCACTCCCTCTACCTGTGCTACGTGACACAAACCTATCTTTGGGAGGGGCTGTAGAGGGCTGTCCTGAATAAAAGGAACCAGGACCCAGGCAGGTGTTCACCTGCTGTCCCTTTAGGGTTTCCAGCATTTAAGAACTGTGCTTGACCAGGTACCTAGCTGCTTCTCACAGCCCAGTGTCCCACAGCCCAGCATGCATCAGGCTCATTTCTCTGCAATGAGAACCAAAACAATCATTTGATTACAATGAAAATAAAGCAATAGCACTGAATAATGAAGATTTTAAACTAAGTATATAACTTTTAGAAGTTATAGGAGAAAATTATGTGGGACCTGGAGTTTGATTAGATTCCTAGTGATCATACTATAATCATAATCCATAAGAAAAGCAGTATACTGTATTTTACTAAGATTAAATGGCTTCTCTCTGTGAAAGGACACCTAAGATTATAAAAAAGATAGCTTATAGACTGGAAGAAAAGATTTGCAAATCACATATCTAACAATGATTAATTAGTAACTAGAAATCATAAATAAGCCCAAAACACTTCTCTAAAGCCTCAAGTAGTCCAATATGAAAACACTAACATGAAATTCATAAAACTTTCACCATCATCATAGACTATTTTGTTTCCTTACTCCAGATATCTGAGGAAAGAGAGCTCCATTGCCCCTTAGACTATTCCAGAAGGCATTTTTTAGACCATGGCACTGGGGAAACACCACTAAGCATGCACTGAAGAGTAGAATTGGGAATCTGCAGATCAGAAGTGGAACTGAAAGTAAAGGACAGGAGAGTGACCAGTTTCTTTAAAATCATCTAAGTATTTCAAGTTCAGTAGCAGAGAGATCACCTTATTCTGTAGCATACAGGTTTGCAGTTAAAGAGGATAACTTTTGAGACTATCATGAGTATTGAGAATGGAGTGAGAGGCTGAGGTAAAAGCTCATGGGACAGCATTTGTTCAGCAATATGGCTCTGGATTTGATCCCCGGCACTGAAAAACTAAGTTAATTAATTAACTAATTACAATGTAGAATAATAATTATTAATTACAATAATTAAATAAAAATTACTAGCAAATTAAAACAGCGCTGAGCAACAGAAAAAAGTGGCTAATGATTACAGAGAAGAAAAGAACATTAGGTAGTACAGAGGTCTAATATGCACATTTCAAAGAACAAAAGAATAAGTAGAGGCAACAACTGAACAGATAGTGGGAAAAATAACTCTAAAGAAAAAAAGATCAGAAATCAGAATGTACCTGGAAATCTGTGGTTTGTAAGGGTGATCCTATCCAAAAGCTTATTGGACAAAAGAGAGGCAGGTGTACCTACAGAAGAAACAGACACTCTGACTCTACCAGATTCTTCAAGTAAAGATGCCCATTTTGAAGTCAATAGGGAAATATCTGCACCATTTTTCAAAGTCAAAAATGATTGTAATGTCTGGGTATGGTCTCTATTCCTGTAACCCTAGAGCTTGGGAGAGAGGTAGAAGGATAAGGACTTATGAATCACCTTTAGCTATATAGGAAGTGTAAGGCCATTGGGTTACAAGAAACTCAAAAAAATAAAAAATAAAAAATTGTAATAAGAGAGTCTTAAGTGAGGAATCCTTACATGTTTGTACCTCTATATCAACCTGTCCTACCTGCTTGTCTTTTATCAATCCATTTATTCACCCTCCCGCCGGTTCATCTGTCTGTCTATTAAGATGACTTTTGAGAACTTCAAAGAATTCTTATTGAATACCTACAGCTATCAAGTCTCTGAATTGTGAAATTTGCAAAAGATAAGATATACCAACTAGAAAGCCAAGCGTAGAGGCATAGAGGCGGGAGTACAAGCCTCAGTCTGTGCCCCTGAAGACTGGGTTAGGGATGCTTGTGGAAAGAGGAAGAAGGCAGTGTAAAGCATACCTCTTCAGGTAATGGCTGATGAGATCATTGGTGGCCTATATGTGCTTATTCCATCTTCACAGCTATAGACACACATTCACACGGAAGCAGGGTGTGTGTGATGTTCAGTTTTCACTATCAACTTGATACAACTTAGAAAGTAGATTCGAAGAGCATCTCAGTGAAGAACTATCTACTTCAGGTTGACCTGTGAGCATGTCAGTGAGGGACAGTTTTGGTTGCCTTTGATGTGGGAAGACCCAGCCTAACAGTGGATGCCACTGTTCCCTGGTTTTGAAGTCAGAGGGTATAGAGTAAAGAAAGCTAGCTGATAGAATGTATGCATTCATCCTTGACCGAGGATGTGATGTAACCAGCTGTCTCAACCCATACCACTGTGTTTTCTCCACTGTGAGAAATTGTAACTCGGAAATTTGAAGTTAAAACAATTTCTTCTCTAAGTTTCCCCCCAGGCTCCATTTTTGGTCAGAGAGTTTCACCACAGCAAAAGAAATAAGATAAGGGTAAGAGACATGCTTTGAATGATCTGAGGGCAGTGTTTGACACAAAGGAATTCATCCATCAGACACTTGCCAGAGTCCCAGTGAAGAGTCAGTGGTTCCAACCAGCTCAACAGTGACAAACGTGGCCTCCAAATCCATGCAAGACATCAAAGGCAGAGGAGCAGGAGGGACTGCAACCAAGACCCACAAATAAGAGCTGTTATCTACAGCAAAGCTACGGGAGACTGGCAACTCAGGGCTTGCCCTGTGACCTCCACTGCTAATGCTTTTATGTCTAAAGTCAATGCAGTGAATGAGATCAAGAAGGTTTGTCATTGCTTTCTGTTGGGTTTACAACCCTGATATCCCATTCTCCCTTTTAGAAAAAAAAAAAACATTTAGAATGTGCTTTTAATCCACAAATAGGATAGAGACCACATGAGGCAGAAAGGATGCCTATGAGAAAGATGTACAGAGAAACAAGGCTGAGAGCTTGTTTGTTACTGGCTCTGGAGATTCTGGAGGGCTTCTAACTGATTGTCACACCGCTACTACCAGATTCTCTGGACTATTTTCCAAACCCTGACCTAGACACCTGGATCTTCCTCAGATATCCCTGGGACCATCTCCCTGTCCAGCAAATACAGATGTGGTGTCACAACAGTTTTGTGTCCATGTCTCTAGACTTGTCATAAAACTGTCTATCTGTCCATCATATAATTCTTCCATTTTGTATATCATCATACTCATATTCTTACCCACTTTATATTCTCTGATGCTCACTCTTACCTTAAAGTCAAAATGGGCTCAGATAGATCAAAATGGACTCACCCTCTTGCTCTTATTATTCATGCCACCTCTTGGATGTACTAATAGTATACATTGTGGCTTAACAAATACCCACAGACTGTATAACTGCATCTATACAACAGTTTCTTCCATTGGCACTGGTTTTGTTTTTTGTTTGTTTGTTTGTTTGTTTGGTCTCTCTCCACTGGCACCTGTTAGGCTAAGCTGGCTGGCCCTATGTTACAGAGCCTTCTGTCTCTGGCTCCTCAGGTCTGGAATTACAGCTCCTGGCCTTTTCATATGGATTCTGTAAAAGCACTTAAGTCATGATCCTTGTGCAGTAACCACTTTACAGACTCAGCTCAACTTGATGTTATTTTATAAACCTCCCAGAACAGTCTAAAGTACTCCATGTCCACTGTCCTCTGCAGAGACGAGCTTTCCCCTACCCTTTGTCCTCCCCCCCCCACTCTGGTATGTTGAAAGCAGTGGCATCTACTTCAGTCATCCCTAGACGTTTGTCTGAGAGCTAGACCATGAGAAGGATCAGGTGACATGTGCATAGTTTCTCTTTTCCTTCCTTATCAGCATGAAATAAACCCTGTCAGGGATTACCAGAGTAAATTCACAGTAACAGCTGCCAAGACTGGCAGAGGGGTAGCACTGACTTTATCCAATGCCACAAGGGTAAAGAAGGTCATCAGGGGTGGTGTGTCTCTCCCTGGCTTGTGTTGCTTACTGAATTAATTATATCCAGTTCTTCACTGTGTGTCCACAGAGAACGTCTAAATGATCCACAAAGCCCTTGTAGAGGACACTGATGGCTCTTTCAAATTCAGTGTCATGAGAACTAATTGTTTTTCTATTCTGGCTGCTCAGAGTAACCAGGGATATTTTGTGCAATTGCTACATTTGGACAGATTTTCAGCATCCTGGAGACAGACCAGGAAACCCCCTTTGGCTCCCTGTAGAGTCTTATTAAGGCAGTCAGTTAACAAAACAAACAAATGTGTAATCTATAACTTCCAGTATAAATTACTGATTTAGCCTGCTACTGAGCATAAAAGGAACCAGAGACAGACAAAGAGATTCATTTGTGTAACTCCTTCTACTGTGGGAAAATTGATAAAATTGCATACTCACACTTAGCTCATTAATGAAACCACTGACCTCTGAAGGGCAAAGACAGCATCAGCCCAACTGAGCAACGAGTTGCAGCTATGATGGGCTGGATGTCAAAGACTTCACTAATGGTGTAGAAAAATTTTGGGAAACTTGGGTCCTCAGCACAAGCATCAGAACAGGAAACAAATTAGGCAGGTAGGGCAGGGCGTAGCAGTTCTGAGAATGCCCTGGCTGGAGGTTAGGAGAACAGAAGAGAACCCTGGTTCTTGGTTTCACTGTTATCTTGTACCCTTACCTCAAAGCTAGATGTAATAAGGACTTGACAAAAACTGAAAGGAGGCACCAGGACACCTCACATTCAGCCTCTTCTGACAAGCTCGTTCCCTCCCCCATGACTCACCCAGTTTCTGCCATCAGCCCTTTAAAAGGCCGCCCAAAGAAACACTCTGATGGTACCACACTCCTGGAAACTCAGTCCTGTTCTCTGGGCACTCTGTTTATCCTCCATCTCTTCCTGAAGCCCCCCACTTGTGAATCATCAATGGTTAAAATTCATCCACTGTGGTTCTTGAATGTTATTCTTTGAAGTCCCAATTCAAGAACCAAGAAGCCATTTGGGTTTGAGTATCTTTGGTAGCCATAGAATTTTCTCGGACCCTGAATCCCTGAGTTAAGCTTGTTTAGAGCAAGAAAGGCTCAGTTTCTCTCAAAAACACCCCCAATCTTTCCAGATCATCAGAAGCAGCAGCTGCTGCCATGCCTGTTGAAATGTGGGTCTTGGGACCTCAGCAGAATAAGCAGATTCACACAAAGAAGCCCTGGCTTGAGAGGTATCCAGACTGTCTCCAGGGCTTTCTGAAGTGTTACCACTCACTCCCAAGGACACAATGTATGTTGGCTATTGCTTCTTAAGGTTCTTAAGTTAGATCAGAAAAAAAAAATCAACCTTTAAGAAGATGTGTCCTTGGATAAACTGTCAATGTCTACAGCTTCAGTTTTCTTAACTAAAACATGGGATAAAACGATTTTCTTTTTGAGATTGTAAAACAAACACCAAGCTCAGAAGATGCCTATAATGCACATTCAATACACCTCCACTGCCAGCATCCCTATGACTTTAAGATAAAGATACTGAAGGTGCCAGTTAGGAAAGCATGGTGCCTCCTGCACAGACCTCAGCTACCCCTTGATTATAATAACTGGGTCCATTACTGCCTGCCTTCTCCTGAGTCTATAAGAATATATGGACTTTGTCCACTTCAATACTCTTAATGCTTCTGGGAAGTTGGTTGATTTTCTCCCAAAATTTTATTTATTTTATTAAGTTTGCTGCTTTAAAAGTAGGGCAAAGTGAAAAATGTTCTGTTCTTTACATGCATTATCTGTAATTCAGCAACACAGACATTCAACTGGACCGTCCTATTTGGCATCTCAAAGAATCAGATACAGAGTAGAAGAAATCTTAAAACACATTTCACAATATTATTAACATCAGTATCAAATTAAGCCCAAATCTTAGGTTTCTAAAAACAACAAAATAACAAGAGAGCGAGTCAGAAGAGATGAGGACCTTTCAATAATAATGACTTGGGGCTGGTGAGATGGCTCGGCAGTTAAGAGCACTGACTGTTCTTCCAGAGGTCCTGAGTTCAATTCCCAGCAACCATATGGTGGCTCACAACCATCTGTAATGAGATCTGATGCCCTCTTATAGGGTATCTGAAGACAGCTACAGTGTACTTACATATAATAAATAAACAAAAAACCCTTAAAAAATAGTAATGACTCTGGTACAGATGATGAACCATCATCTAGGGAATGATGATGGACCTATATTCCCTCTCTAGGCAGTATTCATACAGGACTGGACCTGAATATTCCCTTCCAGCCAGCCTCAGGAATGTGATCTTTGTTTCTTTTCAGTTCATTGATATATTCCTTTTCTACTTCAAGGACCAATAAATAAAAAGCTTAGAACCCTGAGAGGATGCTGGGTACAAAAATGAAAATTCCATAGAACTGGGCACATATCAAAGAATTCTAGGCAGTTCTCAGAACAGCTTTGACTTTCCTTAATGTGTTTCTTCATATCTCCCTGTATTCCTCTGTAAAGTGGATGAAAGCACATCTACTATCTAAGTTAGAGGTCAGTATAATCAAGCAGTTATCCAAGAGTCTGCTACATCTGGATGAGAAAGGCTAGGAGCTTGTACCATTCCAGTGCCTGCCTCCATCACAGGGTTCCGTCACACAGACCTAAGAAGGGATCTAGGGAACGTTGAGCTCTCAGAAGGTGCTGGAATCTGTTAAGGCATGCTCATGACATCACCCTGGCTGGTGTTGATCATGTGTCACATGTTCATCTCACTATTTGTCTCTTTTGACTGAGTTCAGAGTTTTCCAGCCTTTGTGGGCAGCTGCATGTGGATATTGTATTAATATTGAATGTGTGTTTCATTGGCAAAGTCACCTTTTTTCTTAGGACTCTGGTAGAGTGGTTTAAGGGCTGTAGCAAAGACTGAGGAGGTATGAGTTGAGGATGGGTACCATGTTGGGATGCCCACTCTGTTCCCTTCCTGGGACCATCTTGTCTTATCAGGTGTTTAATCTTTGTCTGCCAGTTTTGTGAGTTTGGAGGATGTTTTCTCTTTCTTTTGGACTCATTTTCTTCATTCTGGATATGAAATTGGCATTTTTCCTTGAGGGTTTGTGGGGATTAAGGAAATGAATATAGGAAAGACATTATATTTCCAGCAGGGTCTGACAACAGGAAAGTCTCAATTTGAGTTTGGTTTGGCTCTTGCATCGAGGAAAAACCAGCTGCCAAAGGCTATTTGAGCATGTCACAAGTACTCATGCTTTGTATATACCATGCTTGATATAAACAAACTAGAAGCCCTTCCTTTACCCAACTTCATGCAGCAGTTGCACAAACATAGTTGCACAAACAGGTGGCGTAATTCCGATCCCTTCTCCAGGCTTGACCTGCTCCAGGTCCACAATACCACTGTTTCTTTTCCTTTTATCAAACTCTGGAGAGAAAGCCCTGTATTGAAGATCATAGGTCTTACGGATTCTTTGAAGCGTCTCTCCAGAGTTGACTCTATAGGCACTGACTGACCACTGACTTAATGAAGGACTTCTCTTGACAACACAGCACAGCAATGGTTGGGAGATTCAACGATGGACATGTGGGTAGCAATGGCATCTGATGTGTCTGTTTCGGCTAAGAGATTCAGTTCTCACCATAAGACATCAAGGTGGAACAGAAGGTCATGAGCAAGGAGGCTGACTGTGGGCATCAGAGCAAGGCTTGGTTGGAAGAATTCAGAGATTTACTTTGCATGCCAGTAAGACTGATTAGCTTCCCAAACCTGAGAGTACAAGTGTTTCAGAACAGGCTAGGCTCAAGAATCAGCAAATCCAGACCACATACCCCTGCTCTCTTCTGAGTCCATTAATAAATCAGTTAAAATTTATTAGGCTGCTAGTAGGGAAGAGGACACAGATGCCAGAAGAAAACTCACATGGAAGTGACTGGTGCTGGACAAAGCTTAGAATTCAAACAGAAATTTGAGAAGTTGTAGGTACTGTGGTCAGAGAGAACACAGCAGAGATATGCAAGAAGGTGCCAGCAGAAGAGACAGGCATGCATTTACTGAAGAAATCTTGGCAGAGCTGTGGCATCAAAGGAAAGGGCAGGAACAAGAACAACCACAAGACGAGCAGGGAAGCCAAACACACACACACACACACACACACACACACACACACACACACAGAGAGAGAGAGAGAGAGAGAGAGAGAGAGAGAGAGAGAGAGAGAGAGAGAGAGAGAGTCCTCACTTTGCAACTAGATGTAAGCCTGCACACTCAGGCGCCTTGTAACTAAGTCTGTCAGTTGACTCCATCCCTGTCACATAGCAGTCAGGTTATGAAGGCTGGAGCTCTGCTGGAGGGTGTCTGACATGGTGATTTAGGACGCCAAATATGCAAAGAGCAAGAATTTTGGAGACAATGAGGAGAAAAAGTGACAAAACATAAAAAGAGGAAAACAACTGGAGAGATGCCTTAGTGGTTAAGAGAACTGGTTGTTCTTGCAAAGGTTCTGGGTTCAATTCCCAACACCCACATCATGGCTCACAACCATCTGTAACTCCAGTTCCAGGGCATCAGATGTTCTCTTTTGGCTTCTGCAGGCACTAGGCACACATGCAGTACACAGACACATATGCAGGAAAAAACATCCATTCATATGCATAAAATAATAAAAGAAAACAACAGGTAAAGAAACATCTCAAATTACTGGAAGGCATAGTCAGTACAAATTTATAAATTCTCAAACTTCTTGAAGAAAAAATAAAATTTAAGGGAAAATCAACATAGCATCAGATTTTAATACATCATTCAGTTTAGCTAATCTTGACAGTCGTCATTCTTACAATACTGTGAAAATCATATAAAATAATGTGCCGATGAGAAAAATAACAAAGAAAGCACATAAGGATTATGAAGGGAGGAACGGGGTGACTATTCATGTGTTGTTACTGCTTGATTGACCATAAATCTATTGCTTTATCAGGGATTTTGTATTTATGGGTGTGGTCATGTGTGTGCTGGTACACTATGTGTGCTAATGTGTATGTATAAGTGTACATGTAGAAGGTAGAGGACAACCTTGATTATTGTGGTGGTTTGAATGAGAGTGGCACCCATAGGATCATACACTTGAATGGTTGGTTCTCGGTAGAACCGTTTGGGAAGGACTAAGGGATGTGGCCTTGTTAGAGGAGGTTTATTTTTAGAGTTGGCTTTAAGGATTAAAAAGCCCAAACCATCCCCAGTTAGCTCTTTCTGTCTTGTTTTATGGACTGGGATGTAAGGCTTCAGCTATTGCTCTGGCACCGTGTTTGCCTGCCTATTACCATGTTCTTGCCATGATAGTCCTGAACTCATCCTCGGAAATTGTGAGCAAGTCCCAATAAACCCTTTCCTTTATATATTGCCTTAGCCATGGTGTCTGTACAGCAGGAAGAAGAGTAAGAAAATTATGATTCCTCAGATAGCAGCTGCCTTTTTTTTAAAAAAAAAGATATGTTCTTTCAATAACCTAGAATTCACCAAGTATCTACACAGCCCAATTTATTGAATTTTATGAGTTAATACACAATAGAGTTGTTTGCCTATAAGCAAATGATAGGCAATTCACAAAGCTCACTCCCAAAACCATATTTAAAGAGAAAAAATAAAATATCTAGGCACATATCTAATAAAATATTTATAAGAAAACAGCACAGAAACACATAGAAACTGTGTCTAGAGCAGGCATAGGCTCTAGGGAGAACCTACCACTATATTTCTGTTGAATAGGCATAGAATTGAACTAACTCTTAATGACTTATTATTGTATCTATAGATCAATGTGTCTCTCATCCCTCATCAGAGAAGCAGAGGTCATGGAGAAATGCTGCTTACTGGCTTGTACCCCATGGCTTGTCCAACCTACCTTCTTATACAACCCAGGATCTCCTGCCAAAGAGTGGCACTGGCCACAGTGGCTTGGACTCTCCCACAGCAAACATTAATTAAGAAAACTCCTCATAGACATGTCAACAGACCAACCTGATGGAGTAGTTTCTCAGTTGAGGTTCCCTCTTTCCAGATGACTCTAGTTTGTGTCATGCTGACCAAAACTAACCTGTGCAGATGGTTAATGCAGAAACTCATGGCTGGTCAAAGTGATGTAAACAAGTGGTTTCTAAGCACAACACCATCAAAAAAAATCTGTCTTACCTTTAAGGATTAGCAAAAGATGACAGTAAATGAGGTAAAATGAATGCAAGTGCTACAAGATGGGAGGGAGGAACACTGTGCTCATGAGCTCACAGTGACCTGGGATTACCTGTCCAAGACCAGTCCCGTCAACATTTAGTCATGAGTGATGGAGGAGCTCACAGGTCCCATCTCCTCCCAGGAGAGTTACTTCAGTTGATGACTGCTGGAGAAGAAAAGGATGTCATTGTCTTCAGTGGAATAGCCACAGATGAATTAGCCAAGCTCTAGTAGATAGCCTTACACCCAAACCCATGTGTACATGCCTGGTCAAACTCAGTGAGTCAAAAAGAAAACAAACAAACAAATGAACAAAAACAAACAAAGCCAAAGGATCTGAATGTGGGAGGGAAAACTAGTGGGAAGAAGGAGGATTGATGTGTGGGAAGAACATAAGAAAATGGGTGGCACATGGGACCAGAATATGTCACATGCAAGTATAAGATTATCAAAGAATAAATTAACCAAGTAAAGAAACAAAAAGTTAAAATAATTTTTGAAAGCCATGCAAAGTATCCTGTGCTTATAATCCCAGTGCAGGGTTACCAGAGACAGGCAGATACCTGTGTATCACTGGCCAGAGTACTCGATGAGTTTTAACTCAGCAAAAGACCTTGTTCTCAAAAATGAATGTGGACATTTCCTGAAGGACCACATCCAAAGTGGACTTGGGTCCTCCACAAGCAGAAGCACAAGCACATATGTGCACACATATGCCTACACACACATAAGTGCACATATGTGCCCCTGTAACTCCACATGTGTACACACACATAGATGCATATACATATACACACACATTCACACACACATACACTTACAACCATACATTTAACCACACATACACATTTCCAAAGCAAGTGTCAAAGGTCTCCATTCTCCATCTATTTTGTGTGCTTCACTAATCTGTGTGATTTTTTTCCCATTCATTCACATGGTTTCTATTCAGAGTTATTACATTGCGAGTAAGGAACCTGACCTTCCCCAGTGAAGAGCTATATGGCAGTTAGCTGTATCCATATAAGTCATCTCCATGAGACAGATAATAAACCGACTACTGGGGAGCTGAGACTGTTACTACTGAATTACTGTCGAATAAGGTGTCTAGGTAGGCCATAGTCCCTGGGGAAGAACCTTTCATAATTTATTCCACTAAATGGGCATAGTATTAAAGATCTAACTCCTAATGACTTATAGACCCATGCCCATCTTAACCGTCCTCAGAGAAGTTTCCTTTAGCAATAGTTGGTGGTTAACACAGGTACCCACTACTGTTCAATGTGCAGAATAAAAGACTGCAGATTGCTCAATCCTGAATGAAATAGCTAGATGACTGTCTCTTTTCCCATGGTTCAAATATAGTCATACAAGAGGTGGTGTAGTGGTGTGGAGGTGGGTGGAGGTTGGCTAGACATGAGGATCACAGAGACTTTAAGGCCCAGCTAGACTACACAGCAACTTTCAACAGACTTGCTACAGACTGAGAGTGTCACAAAATAGGAGAAAGAAAAACTAAAATCAACCAACCAAACATTCAACTTGATACAGAAGCTAAATCTGTGGAAGTCGTCACACTTCAGGTGAACTTTGTCATAGAGGGAGATTGGAGAGTGATGGAACATAATAGAGGGAAAGTAATTTGCACCAATCAAAAGCCAGCAACCTGGTGGGTAAAAAGAAATCTTGCAGTCCATCATATGAGAAGTGCAAGCCGAGGCAGTGGACCAAAGTAATGTGGAGCCTTCATTGGTTCCAAAACTGGAAGAACAAACCACATCTATGAGAAATACATATTCATGTAAACACCAATTCTATTGCATCCAATATGTAACCTATCGCTTTTCATAAAGTAAAGTCTGCTATTCAGTAAACATAATTGCTTTGTTTTAATCTCATTGCTTTGACATCTTTTCAGTCAAGGGCCTCTGACAGCTTGATGGGTTTTCTTAGAATTAGGATCAAGTAAGGCCACTAAATTAATTGAAGGGTCTGTTTCAAAACACCTGTTTCTCAGGCACTCAGAGGTATGAGCATGTTAGGTAGTTGGCTGGATTTAATTTGCTTCTTTTCTTGACACCAAACCATCAATCACTGGTTAGACATAAGGGGGAAATATGACATCTAATGAGAAACTGAGTGAAGACATGGCTTGTGGATTCCAGCATGGTTTTCTCTGGTGCTTACAGTAAGCCATCAATCCATGGGAAGCAGAACATTAATGTTCTCTAAGGAACATTATCAACAGCTCAGTCAAAATTCACTCCAATGGCCTCTGTCTAAGCATGGTGAAACACCTTTCTCAGCCTCTAAGACCTCTAGCATTTAGAGATCATTTGAGTATCTCTCATGCATCGATTGATGGAGGCCACCAGGAGAAAATATAGATGATGTCAGGGAGACAGGAGACATGGAAATTTCTAGGGGCTAAAAGTCAATTCTGTCATCCAAGCTCGACTGGCCTTCTCTTCCCATAAGATACAGGGAGGGATAGACACACTTGCTCTTCCAAACATCAGCAGTGTTGGGCTCCAGGAAGTGACAGGAGATGAGTCAAACTAAACTGTAAAAGACTGGCAGGGAAAGGTTGCTACCCCAGTGACTGATGCTTGGATTTTCTGATATTTAAATGACATAGCACTGACTCCAGTGATGTCTTTTAAAGAAGAAAACAAGGGAAGTGGTAAGTTCTTTCCTTCCTGCACATCTAAGTTCTATAGAGGAAGAGTTGGCTTCTGTAGAGGACCAGTGAGTAGACCATCAGTGTTAAAAACCTGTGCTTGTTAAAGGCATAAAAGAGATACTTCTCAGGGCCTGGCTTGTGGTTCAAATGGTGGAATGGTCATTGAGCATGCAGAAAACCCTGGGTTTTACTCCCAGCACCAAGTGCCACCAAGCCTGTAGTCATTCTTTATCAGGAGCCATCATAGAACAAGCTAATACCTAGCAGGTGATCTTCCTGAGATGACTGACTCCACCTTGGATTAGAAATCTACAATGAAGCTCCCATAGGTGAGGCCCATAAAAATCATTTTAGGAAATATTTCTGCTATCAATATGCTTTTCCTGTTATTACTAAACATATATGACAATCACTAGGTATTAGCCTACCCTTTTGTGCAGATCTTTGCAGATCAATGAAGATGTACTTGTTTGTAGTGATTCTCTATAGACAAATAGATGACCTCTTAATTCTTAATGATGATCCTATAAGAATTCCTAAAATTATATCAGTTTTTTATAAAGTTCTTTTATAGTGGGACTGTTATTAGGTCCTTTCTGATAGTCAAAACTGCAATGAGAATTCTTCCAGTCTCAGTTAATTGCCTCTTAAATAGTAAGCAGGCATTCTACTACTCAGAGCACATTCCAAGAGGTTGTTAAACCATTAACCAAAGGTTCTTTTTACAACTGCTGAGTTATTATAGGCTCTAGGACAGAAAATAAAATATTAACTGGGTTTATCTATACAAAATATCATTAATAACCTAGTTATGCTTTTTAACTCTCCATGAACCTGTGGATCTGTGACAGGTGATGAATGTTTACCCAAATAATTACTCCTAATGGATATGCATGTAAACACTCAGTGTTATAAACTTCTTAGTTGACTTATGATTTGAATTTATGTGTAAACTTGTGATGAACTTATTATCATGTGATTGTGTATTCTAAAAGATGTATAAGAGATTAGGTCTCTCTCTCTCTCTCTCTCTCTCTCTCTCTCTCTCTCTCTCATTCTCCTTGTTCCTGCTTTTCTTAGCATTACTCTCTTTATCCCCCTCTTTTTAGAACTTCCCTTTGCCTGCTTAGGATCATCATGATCATTCTGCTTTTCCCCTTTTTCTTAGAGAGTTTTCATAGGAAACTTTTATAACTTAGAAATAAATGCTAAAATCACTTTTCATAGTGTCCCTTTTTCTTTCTGCTACTTCAACTAGCTGGCTGAATGTTAGAGCCCCTGCAATTCCTGCAGAGATAGAACAAAGGCTATGCTACTTAATCGCCTGCTGTTAGGCTGCATGGGTTAATCACCCAAGACAGCAGATTTTAACCCTCAGAACTAGCAAAAAAGTTTTTAGGACTTCTTAAAAGTTATCATCATTATTCAGTATAGTTAGAGAGCTAGCCAGTCTGGAGACTATCAGTCTTTAAAGTCACACCAGAGTCCTACTCTGTGTCTCATTTCAACCTGATCCAGGGTGGGACAGTCCCAGCAATTCCCAGCACTTGAAAGATGAAGGCAGAGAAAACGAGAAGTTCAAGACTGTTCTCAGCTACAAGGAGAGTTGAGGCCAGCCAGGACTACATGAGACCTTGTCTCAAAAGTAAAATTAAAAAAAAAAAAAAACAGAATATTTATTTTAGTAGAGCTAAACATTCCAGCCATGGATTTAGAAACTCTATCACTTGCTTATTGGGAAAGTCCAACCTGAAAGTTTTGTCTGTCTACTGTTCTTTTCATAAATTGCACTTCTATTTGCCATGGTGCTTAACAATCACTAAAACAGAACTTGAGAACAGAGATTTTGCATGTAATAATTCTTTAATAGGAAGAGAATTTCAGTCTGAATCTAGACAATGGGAGCTTTGGCACAGGAGTGGTCTTTGTACTTGGGTTCCTAGGCACTTCAAATGGAAAATTCTTGAAAGCATTTTATACACATAATGTCACATCGCAGAACTCAAGGTCATGTTTCAGAGAGAGCACCAGCAGGCAGCACTTGGGGAAAGGCTTTCACATCTCCTTCAGGACACTGTTACTAAACACTGAGAAAGGAGTCCAGTTGGAAATGGTCAGAACAAGAAATTAAAGAGAATCTGGGTTTCCCTTTTTGTAGTGGGTTTAGTGTATAACATATTATATAAAATTGCTATTTTGGTTATTCAGAAATAGATAATTCAGTGACACTTATTGTACTTGATTTTGTAGAAGCATTATTGATTCTAATAATTAAAATACAAGTTTATTCCTTTTCCTTTTTTGTGAAGTTATCAGCAGTTCTGATTCTATTAAATTCCTTTGATGACTCATGGGATTTTAAATTTTGACTGTTTAAATTTGCTTTGTTTTCTTTCTGAATAAGGTATTTTTCTCTACATGATATTTCAGCAGCCAAGCATTATACTACAATAATACAGACACAACAAAGGCTTAAAATAGCAGTTCTTTGAACAACAGAAAACCTAAATCCTGAAGTACAAAATCCCCACATATTCTTCCTTCAGTGGTGTTGAGGTTGCCAGTCATTATCTGACCTTAACTACCAATCGCTGTTGAAGCTGTCAGTCATTCTATGACCTTGCCATGCCAATCTGGGCTCTGAAAACATGAAATAAAGAGGTTGTTTTAGGTGTCCCAAAATACTACTAAGTAGACAAAATTTAATGGGAAATTGAGTTCATACTAAAGCAATAGTGTAGACAGACCTTCTGTTTTGGCTCATGTACAGATATGCCTTTGATGTGCAAAGCATGTACATATATGTTGGGAGAGAATAACTTACTCTGTAGGAGCAGCCTTAAAAATAGGGCAATGATGTAACGATAATGCTATTTATAGAAATCAGGAAGTGTCTGGAATGAGGATATTTTAAGAAAGTAAATAAGTGTTCCTTTGACATGCCCAGTCTGAAGTATTTGCTAAACATTTAAGGGATATCAAGAAGGTAATGGATATATAACTCTAACTATGACATGAGTGAAGGTGATGGCAGCAGAAAATAGCAATTTGGAAGGAGCATCTGCAGATGAATGAGGCATGAATACTAATGCCATATGCATATTTGAAAATGTCTGCAGTCTACTAAGTCTAGAAGAGAAACTTTCCTCAGTCATCTTCACTGAATATGGTTGAATTTCTAAGAAGTAGCTCTGAAGATAATCAAACATGGCTGTAAAAGATGAGTAGAAAGCTAGACATGGTGGTCCATGCATGTAATCAGCACTGACAGGCAATACCAAGAGGACTGTTGAAAGTTCACAGCCAATCTGGTTGAGGTAGCAAGTTCCAGGCTGGGCAGGGTTACAGAGTAAGGCTCAGTGAAGCACAAACAAACAACAGAACAAAACAAACCAGAAACCCAAGAAGCCAGATGAATGAGCTTTTAGAAAAATCTGAATTTTTGTTGAATTCTATCATTTATCTTTCACATATCTAAAAACAAAACCTGGGTTCAATCCCTGGAATTCAGGTATGGGCAAAGGGAGAGAACCAAGTTCATGAATTTTTTTCTCTTATTTTCAAATATGTGTGGCATGTGCCACAGACCAAAACCAAATGAAAACAAAACAAAAAAACAAACAAAAAACAAAACCCCACAAAATATTAACCAACAAAACCAACCAACCAACCAACCAACCAACCAACCAAACAAACAAACAAACAAAAAACTTGTAAGAGAGGAAAAGAGGAAAAATTTCAAACTACACACATACCAAAGCAAAGTTACAAAAGATAAATCAGTAGAGCCTATGACACATTCAATCACATGAAATAAAGATCCACTGTCTCTAAACAAATGAAGATCTGTGACATACTTGGTAAAAATTCAAAAGAACTATCTCAAAGAAATGCATATCTATGAAAAGCAGAGTGGCGACAGACCTAGGAACAAAGAAACTATCTGTGAACAAAGCGGCAAGATTAAAAACATACAGAAAGTATTTTTTGAAAGAACCAAACAAAGATTTTGTATGGGAAGAAAAATAACTGAAGAATTCATTTAAAGTTTTCAGCATGAAACTCAAGGAGAAAAAAATTCAGTCAGCAGGTTCTTAATGAGTCAGATGAACAAAATTAAAATTAACAGTGAAAGAAGGGAGGAGACTGGAAGGAAGATACACAACATGTTAAAAGCACTGATCTGTGCATGTTATGGGAGTCTTCAGAAGAAGTGAAGAGAGCAACAAAAAACTCATTTTAAAATGATAGTGACATGTATCATCTGAGTGGGAAGGGTGTGCTGAGCTTCATGACTCTGAAAGCATTTATCATCAAATTGTCAAATGTCAAAAACAGCAAAGATCAAAAGCAGCCATAGAAAAATGGATTTTAAAAAAATGTTTTAAATCCAAGAGAACAGCAGTAGATTTCTCAGTGGTTACACTGCTGGTGAAGAGAGTCAGGGCTACATAATAAGTCCTGAAAGCAAAACAGGTTAAAAGCTACCAGGAGGCACATAAAGAAGTCATTATGGAGTGACCAAATAACCACTTCTCAGTAAGAAAGAACAATTGTTACGTCTATCTAACTGTTAGTTATATGAGGCAAGAAATGAGATGGCAGAATGGAACTGTGGCAACTGAGCCTAGGAGACATCAGTCCTCAGCTACCAGCAATCAATAGATATCTGAGATCAAAATAAAAATCACTAAGCACATAGCAGATATGACAATTATAATGAACGACTACTATAGAAAAGAAGTGTGTGCTTGTGTTTATGTGAATGTATGTATGTGTGTTTGCGCTCCTGTGATGTGTGCTTGTATGTGTGTATGTGTGTGTATGTGCATATATACATATATTATTCCATAAACAGCAGGCTATACATTGTTACATGCATATGAAATACTTTGCAGCATGTACAAAATGACCACAAGGAATCTTTTAGCAAATGTAAGGATGTTAAGGTCATCCTGTATCTTTATTGTCAAGGAGATTGACAGTAATTAATTACTAAAGGAAAACTGATGTTCGTGTGGATATGAGACAGTGCACTTTTGAACAGGTAGGTCAGAGAAGAAATTAAAATAAAACTAGAAAATAATTAGAGACGGGGTAGGAACACAACATATCAAAACTTGTGTGATATATTACAAACAAAACAATGCTAGAGACAAGTTAGTGCAGTGGATACAAAGAAAAAACTCAAGTAAACAATTTTTCACCTCAGGCAACCAGGAAAAAAATTCAGTCTACATTTTCACAAAGTGGTGAACAATGAAAATTAAGACAGAATATAAGAGAACAAAAAAACTTAAAAATTAAAAAAGTCGAACTTTTCAGAAAAGATAAACAAGAGCAAAAAAGAGGAAATATTTAAGTAAATATAATCAGAATGAAAGGGACATTGCAATTGATGTCACACAAACAGAAAGGAACACAGGAAACACCTATACACACACAAGGACACACACACACACACACACGGACACGGACACATATATCTAGAATATCCAGAGGAGTCAGTAGGAATATATAATCTTCCAGACGTGAATTGTGAAAGCACAGATATTCTAAACAGACTAATAATAATTAATGAGGTTAATTCAGTATTGGAAAGCTTCCCAACAAGGCAAAATCTAGGACCAATGGATTTTTGATTCAACTGTACCCAAATATCTTCCATTAATGTGAAATTCAGTCATCAATTTATTTTTTGAAAGTGGCTGTGTGAGTTTAAGCTGTTTTTATAAAAAGCAAAAAGGAAAAAAAGATGGGATGGGTCTGGTTTAAATTGTGGACAGACAAGTTCTCTGAGCTATGACCATGACATAAATAGTATAGAAAAAAAACCTGTATTCTCAACTGAAGTTATTGAAATAAAATTAAATTCTCCAGTAAGCCTAGAAGTGGGAACACTTCTTGATTTATTTCTGGGACCTCACTTCACTCTGACACCAGAGCCAGACAGAGGCAGTACGAGAAAAGTAACATCGCAGGAGAAAATATTCCTAACAAACCTAAGTTCAAGACCCTTGGTTATATGGAGGGAAAATGAACCCAACCTTGTATTAAGAAGTTTGGACACTATGACCAAATTATGTGTTCATGGAATGCAAGGGCAATTCTTCATATAAAACAATGTATCAATAAATGCAGAAAATTCCACAAACTCAACACTCTTTCATAGTTAAAGATCTCTCTACAAAATAGGTTTAGAGAGTAGTGCTATAAATATTTCATCTTCTCCCCCTCTGGTAAGTCACTTAACATCCCTAAGATAATCTTTATAGGATATCATGGTGCAATCCTATCACTTGGAGGACCAAGGCACTAGGATTATGAAATTCAAGCTAGCCAGGCCACACTGTGACTCTCTTTCGCAAACCAAACAGAACAAAAGAAGAATGTGGAAAAAAATTAGTTCACAATTAACAATGAACAGTTAGAAGAAGCTTATAAGGATTAAAGCCAGACTAAGAAAACACACAATAGAAAACATATTCAGCTAAAACATCAGCTGGAGAACATAAAATACACAGCTATTTAAAAATAAACTTTTATAATATGTTTTATAAAGAAGGAAACAAAATACTTTACCAAGGGACAATATAAAATGGATATGAGAGATATCTGGGGATGTGTAGAACTTCCATAAACTAGGCCTGGGAGATAGCTTAGTCAAGAAAGAGCTTGCTGGGCAATCATAGGGATCAGAGTTCAGATGACCAGCATCCAGGCCAAAAGCTGAGCTTGAAACATTTCTGTTACCTCATTGCTATGGGTTGTGAAGGGTAACAAAGTCAGGGAGACTGCTGAAGGTTATTGGCCAGTCATCCTAGTCAATCAGTCAGTCAAATTCACTGAGAGATGCTGTCTCTAGAGGTAAGGTGAAGAGCCATCAAAGAACACCCAGACATTGACCTCTGGCCTCTCTACTCATGAACTTCAACGTGTACATGCATGTACTCACATACCACACAAGCAAATACATATCACACACACACACACACACACACTTTTGAAATAGTATTTTTATAATGTAAAAATATATCTGTTTTGTTAACTCAGAGAAATGGCTTAAAAACAGATTGGATTATCCAGGGAGCAAAAGTAAACAGGGAAAATTATGTCAGCTGTAGTGGTTAAAATTTGAGAGAGATTAAGCAACATCTGAGGCAGAACAGAAAGCCAAAACATTCATTTGCTCTGGAAATTATGGCCATGATATACATATGTGGAGCATATAAGCTGCAGGAATTTAAGCCTCAGAAACTCATACTAAGAAATCACGGAAACTCTAGACCTCAATAAAGACAAAGAAACCCACATCTAGACATTTGACTGCGGATCGGCAAGAAACTTAATAAAAGGAGAGAGCATCCGTCGCAGGTGGGAAAAGTACAACTGTCTGTCGGTGGAGGAAGGAAGACAGCTGATTGTTCAGTAGCAAAAATAGAAACTCAAAAACTGTCAGGAATGTCACAGAAGTGCTGAAAGAAACCCTTAAGTTGTTTAAAGAGCCTGAGATAAAGATGTGTCAGGAAAACAAAATGAGTCCTCTTGGCAGACATCTTCATCCAAAAGCCTTCAGAAGGAAAGAATCTCTCCGTGACTCAAGGATGCCAAACAAATAAGGAACAAAGGGGATTATGGGTAAATGTTAATATGCTTTGGCAGTCAAGAGGGATGTTCTTAATGTATAATGTACAAGAGTGTAAGATAATATGTGTGTGTGTGTGTATGTATGTGTGTGTATACGTAATTCATATGTTAGATAAGAATAACAGATGGAATAGATAAGAATAAAAGATGGAAGGCAGTGTAGAGGCAAAGCTTCCAGTGTTCTTACATTGTTTAAGTAGAGTATAGAAAAGGTAATTTTACTATTTGTGAAGTTAGATGCCTTGGAATTTTGAAAGTGAGTGCCTAAGGTATGTATTACTTATATAAACTTTTCAACTCATCGAGGAAGGGGCGTGGCAAGAGAAACCCGAACAAATTTAAAAGTAAGAGAAATTATAAGAAATTGAAGAAAAAGATTCAAATAGGAAAGGGTAGGTACCCCCTTGTCACAGTAATAAGAATCTATCTAAAGAACCCATTAAGGTGTTTAGATGGTCAGATTAAATGAGAACCCATTTCTACAGACAGCACTGGGAAGCATAGTAAGTTGTAAAACAACTGTCAAAAAAAAACTGCAGAGAAATAAAAGGAGCTTCCACCTACAGGTGGTGAGGGGCTGAAGATCCCAGCCTATGATCCTAGAATGATTTGAGCATCTGGGGTGGCGGACTGAAGAGATTGAAGCTACCACCCTAAAATGAAACAGTAAAACTCACTCAAAAATGAGTCTCCCATCACCAACACTACATTAAAGATCAGAGACTCCAGCTGTGCTGTCTATTGCTTACCTAGAGTCCACAGAACCTGGATTTGGTTCTGAGGACCAAGCTTGGCACAGCATATCTGTTAACCTAGCACTCAGGAGGTGGGCGCAGGAGGAATTTCAACAGATGTTCAAAGTCATTCTGAGCTACACCAGAAGTTTGAGGCTAGCCTATGTCACTTGAGACTTGTCTTGTATAAGGGAGGGATGGTCTGGGAGTGTAGCATCTTTAGTAGAGTGCTTGCCTAGGAAGCACAAAGCCTCAGGTTCGATCCCCTGCACTGTATACAGTGTTCACTGTGGTGCACACCTGTAATCCTAGTGCTTGCAAGGTAGGAACATGATGACAGCAAATACGGTCAGTCTGTTTCAGTGTGATATGCCTGCCTGGACTGTGCAACATATAAACTTCATTGTCTTTGCAACATGGAAAACATTCCATGTGGATTGACAGCTCAGTGGCAAAAGGATATGGTAGCCAGTTGCTACTTTAGATGGGGGTCAAAAACAGACAGGGAAGCTAGCCAGGAGTTTCTGTAGGAGAGAAGCTGGAAGAAACTGGATAAATTATCATGATTCCTGGATGACTGGAGGCCGGACCACAGCCCCAGCTTCTCCTGCTTTCCTAACTGAACACCCACTGATGACATAGAAAAGAACATCTCGCACCTTATAGGGAAGAAGAGGGTTAATTTCACAGCCTAATGTAATTGAACAGGAGCCTGGGAACTCAGCTTCTGGTTGCCTCAAGCTCATGTTCTAATGTGGTAAAAGTTTTTAATGAAGTTTTTGTAGTAACAGAACAATGAAAATCACCCACCAAGGTATTCTCCAAGAGCATTGGTGAAAGACCGAGGAAGATCGGTAGAAGTGGCATAGGGACCCTCTGCTGTGGGTTTTGGTTCAGCCTGACAACACTTTTAGCATTTGGGTTGGTGGCAGCCAGAGATCTGTGTAGTCATGTGTGTGATGTGGGCTACGTCATTTTGTACAGCTTCCATGTTGGTGGAAGCATGTCAGTTCCAGTGACAACAGCAATTTGATTTCTAGAACTAAACAAATTTGCCTGACTGCTCTTCCCCGTGGACACCCAGCAGTGGCCGGTCAGGGAGGATGTTGATCAATCACCTAACGTTTTTTACAAATGGATTATTCTAGTGCTTACTCCCAGTCACAGCATCTCAGGTCAAACTCAGGAAAGCTGACTTCCCTCCCCACCCTGTCTACTCTATAACTACTCCAGCTTGTGAACAGACGTGCCTCTGATTCTTACAAAGATGCCACTCTGCTGGTTTGTCCCTAAATAAAGGTCTGGACTGTCTGAAGCACCTCCTTTTCTTGTCTCTTGTTCTCTCTCACTGGGTGCATTTTCAATATGCGTTTGTGAGATCCCGAGATAATCACAGGGTGTTAGGTCACACAGAGAGATGGACAGTGAATGGCAGTTCAAGGGGCCAGAGTAACTCAAGATAACTATAATTAGGTTCTGGACCTGCGTCTTTACAACATCGCTACAATCTTGAACTTCTGATCAATAAATCAAACTTTGTTTAAGAGTCAGTGTACTGTACCTTCTCTTGGGATCATTAGTTCACATCACCTGGTGCAGGGTAGATACAGAAAGACACGAAGGGTTTGAAATGGCCTGAGATTTGAATGTGATCTCTATGATAGTTTGTATATGCTTGCCCCAAGGAGTGGCACTATTAGAAGGTGTGGCCTTGTTGGAGTAGGTGTGTCACTGTGGGTATGGGCTTTAATACCCTTTTCTTAGCTGCCCAGAAGCCAATCTCTCCTGCTTGCCTTCAGAACAAGTGTAGAACTCTCAACTCCTCCTGCACCATGTCCACCTGGACACTGCCATGTTCCTGCGTTGATGATAATGGACTAAACCTCTGAACCTGTAAGCCAGACCCAATTAAATATTGTCTTTGGTTATGGTGTCTGTTCGCAGCAGTAAAAGCTTAACCAAGACACAGACCTACAAATCAATCACTTAGCTGAGAACATAAACCTTAGTGGCTTGGTGTATCTGAGTGCAACTTCTGACCAACCTGTGGACAATAATCCAACCTGAGTCACAGGGGAAGTCACTAAAATGCCAGGGACATGGTGGTACAGGCTTTAATCCCAGCACTTGGAAGGCAGAGGTAGGTGGACCTCTGAGTTCCAAGGCAGTCTGGTCTACAGAAAGAGTTCCAGGACAGCCAGGGCTCCACAGAGAAACTGTCTTAGTTAGGGTTTTATTACTATAAAGAGACATCATGACCAAGGCAACTATTATATAGACAAATATTTCAGAGGTTCAGTCCCTTATCATCATTGTGGGAAGAATGGCAGTGTCTAAGCAGACATGGTACTGGAGAAGGAGCATAGAGTTCTACATCTTCATCTGAAGGCAGCCAGGAGTCTCCTTTTTGCAGGTAGCTAGGAGGAGGATCTCATTCTACACACTGGGCACAGCTTGAGCATAGGAGCCCTCAAAGCCCACTGACACAGTGACACACTTTCTCTACCAAGCCTACACCTCCTCCAATAAAGCCTCCTAATAGTGCCACTTTCCATGGACCAAGCACATTCAAATCACTACAGAAACCCTGTCTCAAAACCAACCAAAACAAAAATAAATGAACATACAAAAACAAAACCAGAAACAAAACAGATCAACAAAAGAAGCCCAGAAATGTTCCAAGACCGAGCACAGACACTGAAAAGGTCGCAGGAAGACACACATCACAAATTGCATCCAGGCCAGTTAGTTAAACAATTGAATAGCAGCAGTCATGGAATGTGGAGTGGAAGAATTCCAAACTGTTACATCATCTAAAATGTCTCATAATTGAGGCCAGAATATAAAAACAAGCCAAGCATGGTGGCACACACCTATAATACTTGCACTTGGGGTTTAAAAAGAAAAAGTGTTTTTGAATGCAGGCCAGAATCCCTTGCACTTGAAATTAGGTTTCTCTGAAAAGCACCCCTCTTTCTAAGCTCTTTATAGACTTCTTATGCTGAGCCGTACTGTTTTATTTATTGTATTAAATAAATGATCATGTTTTTCCTCTCCTGTCTCTCACTCAGCAGCTGCCAAGACTTTTGCCCTTCTCCCCCGCCACCCACCTCCCCCCACACCCGCCTCCATGGAAGGAGATAACAGAGTAAGTTATGTATTCAGGGCAGTGGAGCCAAAGAGCCAAACTGATCAGGGCAGGGCTGGGGGTGCCAAGGACTGACTGGCCAATCAGATTCCCCCTGAGTCCCTGGCCAGCATCCAGCTGCAACAGTCATGCAAGCAAGCCCTGGGTTTTTTTTTTTCTTTCTCAAATATCAACAAAATGGTTCTTGAGGATTCTTTTCATTGAGTCCATTTCCAGATTTCCCATTAATAGGACTAGGGTACGACAAAAGAGAAGCCCGGTTCCTGCTCACGTATTTAGTTATAAAGATACTTAATTCTATAATTGAAAACATTAGTGAGTAAGCCAAGAGTTAAATTAAACCATTTTAACATGAACAAGCTGTGTGAATTTCAAATCAATTAAGCTCTAGAAATCACACAAAAATTTGTCTATATAGAGGCAATTCCCCAAATTGCTTGTCTAGCAAAAAAAAAGCCAGTTTAAAGATATTTTGACCACTGAATAAGAGTGTATTTTAAAGTTGAAAGCACTCTTTCAGCATAAGACTAGTTTATCTCCTGTTGGTAAGACTTAATAAAATTGGCCTTTTTATTATTGCATGCAGAATAAACAAACGCAGACTCTCTAAGTCACAGGTGTGGTGATTTCAGTAAAAAACAGAGCCCTATAGGCTCAAGCATTTGAATATGTGTTTCCCCTTCGGTGGTGCTGTTTGGGGAGGTAATGGGGAGGTGCAGCCTTGCTGGAGGAAATATGTCCCTGGGAGTGAGCTCTGAGAGTTTAAAGTCTCGCCCCACTTCCTGTTCCATCTCTGCTTCCTGATGTGATCTCTGAGCTTCCTGTAACTGCCATGAGAACTTCTTATTCCCTTGGAACCTTAAGCCCAATAAATTCTTTCTTCTATAAGTTGTCTTGGTCAGGGTGTTTTACCACAGCAATAAAAAAGCAACTAAATTTTTATTTTAAAATGAAAATTTACAAAACAATTTTAACATATATATAGATATAGATATATAGATGATATAGATTCCATCAATCATTTTACCTTTCACAGCTCTAATAACAGTCAATATGCATCATTTCTATGTAAAGAATGTTTCTGCTAAACAAATCCATAGTGATAATCAGAGAAAAATTTAATGTACATTACTTAGATTTATTTTTATCAATGTAAAGCTTTTTGGCTATTAAAATCTTGCCTTAAAAGGTTAGACAAATTTGTAAATCTTGTAGTAAGACTTTTTGATCTGTCTCAATTCTTAATTCTGTCTCCAAAATTAGCAGAAAAAGTATTCTTCCAGCAACAAAACTCAGAACTGGCATTTCCATCCATTAACGCCCATGTAGCACATGGCTGGACAACCTACAATCCAGCCTTTCTTTTAGTCTGTTTCTACAAATCTTTTGCATTCTAAATAGCTTTATTTTCAAAGGAAGGGAAAATCACAGATGCAAACAAAATGGCTCATATATACAGACATATATATTATATTATTATATTATTATTATTATTATTATTATTATATATTCTGAAACTCATCCCAAAGCACTCATGTTCATTCAGACACTTACTCAGACACACTTCAACACATCACATGGATAATCTCAAATTTCAATGCCCAGTGATTCAAAAGAACAAAATACAGAAACAAAATATCCCAGAAATGTCTTTACTTAGTTATCTTTAGGAGCCCCAGACAGAGAGAGGTTTTGTCCCAGCACTGTCTTAGCAGTCATCTTAAGTTTGCAAAAGACTAGCCTGCTACAACTGCCCCTAGTGCAATCCTCATTGAGGCCACGATGGCTGCAGTCAACAGAACTTAATGGTTCTATCCAGCCCCAAACTTCCCAGTCACAGAACAGATAATCCAGCAGTACAAAGCAAGTACTCCCTCTTCCTCTCCCTCTCCCCCTCCCTCCCCTCTCCCTCCCCTTCCCTCCTCCTCCCCTCCCCCTCCCCTCTCCCTCCCCTTCCCCCTCTCCCTCCCCCTCTTCTCTCTCTCTGTAGCCTTGGCTGATCTACAACTATCTGCACAGCAACAGTTGGCCTCAGGCCTACAGCCATTCTCCTGCCTCTAGCTACAAAATACTGGGATTGCTTGTGATATGTCTTGCTCTCTTTTGATTTCTGCACAAGCCCTTGAAGAAAAACCTTGTTTAACAGTGTTTCTTCTTGAGATTTCTTCTTTTCCTAGGTATCCTTTTCTGGTGATTCTTTTCAGCACTGTTATCAATTTTGTATCTCTGAGTAGGCTTCTTTTCCAGAGACTCCAATTGTTCTCAGAAATAGGACCAGTTTAATTTGCCTAGTTTGCCACCTCCAGACACAAAGGCCAACAATTCCCAAGCTACATTTCTTTCTTTAATGAATGGTGAATGTTAATTCTATTCATGGGGCAACAGCATAGCACTGGCATCCAGTGAGGGCCTTAACCTTAATTTAACATAGCACAAGGATAGACAGATATGTACAGAGAGGAAATGTCCCCTTGTAAAATGCATACTGAAATTATAATGCTATTAGGAACGGAAATCTTTAGGAAGAGACCAGGCTATGAACTATTTGGTTTTCAGACTGTTTATTCACTTGTAAAGTGAACCATCTCCCTTGGCCATGTGACTGGGGCTTTTCAAGAGCACAGCATGCCAGCTATACCCATCTGAGACAGCCCTGGCCTGAGCTTCGTGTGCGTTGGACTTTAGTCATTGGGGTGATGCGTTCCTACAGAAATCATGAGATGAACTGGCTCTGTGATTAAGTGAGAATCATTAAGCTAAAACTCATTATCTGAAGCTCTCTTATCTCCAGGCACCACTTTAGAGTCAACAGAAAGAGCAAGGTCAGGGACTTCCAGGTTTGGAGGCTATTTGAGAGAAGAATTAAAAGATGGACGAGAGGTAGGTTTAACAAGCTTCAGAGAGCCACTTGAAAGAAGCTCATTGAATGGGTGGGTGAATGGAGGGCTTGTGGTCATGAAGGTGAACAGTGCACAAGACAGGAATATATAACTTCAGGAGGAGAAGGAAAGTAACAGAGGCGTCCAGTTGGGCACACAGATTGATGAATCTGAATGTGCATATGTATGGCCATAGTCACTTTTTTGTGTGTGTGCATTGGCCAGTGACAAACACTGGCCCCCTTGTCATGGCAAGGCCAGATGTGAGGCCAGATGTTTTCACTCTTTTGTTACAGTCTTTCATCTCAGAATGTGTTGCCATAGGAACGTGAATTCAGACAGACTTACAAGATGAAAGCATTTTTCCATCCGGGGCATGAGATAAAGCCTTTAGAAGTTCTCCCTCTGTGAAGTTCCAAGGGACGATTCATTTATAGCCT
The DNA here is from genome assembly GCF_004785775.1 of Grammomys surdaster. NCBI lineage: Eukaryota > Metazoa > Chordata > Mammalia > Rodentia > Muridae > Grammomys > Grammomys surdaster. The sequence continues at coordinate 717,467 of NW_021620449.1, read as the reverse complement.
CAAAATATCACACGGAGCAGACATAACAGGTCATGTTGAGGTTGTTACCATCAGTAATAATCATGGGCCATGAGGTGGCACCTACAGGCTTTATTCTATGTGGCTAGACATCCATCCCGTCTTGGCAACCTCATAGCAACCAGAAAGCATATAGTTAAAAAAGGTATTCAGAGAATTTCAGTTATAATCAAGATTTTATAGATCTTGAAAGTATATTTAATCAATAGTTATCATGTTACCTGAGTAACATCTGATAAACTGTAGAAATTACTATGCTTCATGCAAGAATGTGGCCCATACTTACTCATCTCCTCAGGAAGCTCTTCTCATTTTTAGCCCACAGTGACTGAAGTTCAAAGATGGAAAAGACAGGAAGGAAGGAAGGAAGGAAGGAAGGAAGGAAGGAAGGGAGGGAGGGAGGGAGGGAGGGAGGGAGGAAGGAAGGAAGGAAGGGAAGGAGGAAGGAAACGAGGAAGGAAATACAAAAGATAGGCAGGCAGGTTATACCTGTATTAAAGATTCAAATGACTAAATTTGAGATTATGTTGAATTAAAATGTTACATAACAGATAAATTATCAAGGGCTACTTTTAGAACCTTTGAAAGCTATTCATTGTCAACCCCTATGTCTTATTTAACCATTGTGTGACTAATAAAACTTTAAAATGTGTTCTTAGTGAGCACCAGTGGCTACCAATACAAAAGTATCTGGTACTTGGGGCAGGTTTTCCACTTTGCTGTAGCCCACCTACCTGTGTGATCTGCACTAAAGGGTTTAATAACCCTTGACCTACTACTTTCCTTTGTTCTATAACGAATAAAATCTCACTTATTTGCTCACAACAGAATATGGGATTGGGGAAACCTGGAATGGTGTTCCTGGGCCACAGTCACTCATTTGATTACCCTTTCTGGTGTGAGAGTTGTGGTTTTATATTGATGGCCACATGCTGCTTGTTGAAAGTTTAGAGCAATTTCTTCCTTTGGTGGGACATGGTTGCTGTGAAGTGTTTGAGGGAGAGGCTGTGAAAAGAAAACCATGGGATTGTGGGAGATGCCAGATGTCAGTTGTTCCTTACACTCCCACCCTTGTGAAGTGAACCATGTATGAGAGACACCCTTGAATTCAATCACACATACAGTCTAAGAAGGGTGGATACCCACGTGCTACTCAAAGCTACAAAGCCTCACTCTGATGCCCATTTCTGGAACAGAAGACTGCCTTGTATAATCTTCAGTGTAAGTATAGAATTTTAAGCAAATGTTAACATACAAGCCTTTGGGTATATATTTTGATCATAAAACATATGGTCACCCCTTATCTGAAATGCTTAGGGCCATGACAGGTTGTGATTTTAACCTTTTTTTTTTGTATTCCTGAAATACTTCTACAGACTTCGATAGATGAACATGCCTAATCCTCAAATTCAAGGTCTTCAATTATTTCAAATTTCAGTGTAACGTTCATCTCAGGTTTTCAGATTAGGGTTGCTAGGCCTGTAGTCCTATTAGAAATAGCTAGCGTGTATTTCAAATGGTCCTCCAGGCCAGAGTGGAAAGCGCATTAATGAATCTATACCTCAGGCAAATTATTACAATGTAACAGGAAACTGATTTTCCTAGCTGGGAGATGGGTTGAGTAAAGACGCTCACTCATAGTGCTCTCAATAACTGTTGCTGAGTGAAGGATGAGTAGATGAGTGGGCTGTGGTTATAATGAGTCAAGGGCCAGCCACACCTTCACTAAAATAACTCTTTGGAGTTCACATAGGAAACTATGTTAAAATCAGCAACTCTGTATTCAAGCCTCTGCCCACAATTTATTGCCTACAAGCCCTCAAGCTTGGCAAGTTGCCAAGCTCATTCATCTTTCATTTCTTTGTGAAAGTCAGGCTCAAACCATCCCCTTCCAGGTTGTTGTGAGGATTAAAGTGAGCTTCCAAATGACCTACTCATGGCTAGCACCCAGTGATCATTTGATACAGGGTAGGTGTGGTGGGAAACGTTCCCCATTGGCTTATGTGTCTGAATGCTTGGTTCCAGCTGGTGACACTGTTTTGGAACCTGTAAGGTTCATTGGGAGGTGAAGCCTTGAGGTTTTAGATGTAAGACCCTCTTCCTGTCTGCTACCACTGCTTCCTGACTGCAGACACAATATGACAAGCTGTCGCCCACTCCTACCTCCATGCCTTCTCTACCACAATGGATTGTATCCTTCAAACTGTGAGTCAGAATAAACCGTTCTCTCTTCATTTGATTCTTATTGAGTATTTGGTCACTACAAGAGAAAACATTAAGCATTGCAGTGCCTATTGTTTTGAGATACTTATTTGTTGATTGGGACCCGCTGTTGCTGGCATTCACACAGAGTGGCAGGTAGAAATTTTAATGAACTCTCACACTTCCTTTCTTGTCAGCCTCCCAAGTTCAAAGCCATAGCACCCCTGGAAACAAACATCTCTTCTCTTCAATCCCCACTGTCTCAGCCAGGAGTCAGGGAAGTGGAAGTTTCTGGATATGTTAGGTGATATCGACCCATGGTTTTTACTTAGGCAAAACCTGTGGGAACAGTATAAATGGGACTCAATGGACAGTGACGATGGCAAGCTTGCGTAGTTAGCCTTGCAGAGTTTCACTGGTCTCCTGTCTTTGCTGATCTTTGCTTCTTTGAGAGAGACATTACAGAGAACTTCTGGCAAACTGGCTGATTTTGGTCACTCCCACTGACTTGTGCTTATTTGACAGATGCCTGGTGTTTCCGCTGGATCTTGTCACCGCTGCTGATTTGGTATCCTGACACTATTCAACTGGACTGCTGGTATCTTGACAAAGAGAATTGCCTCAAACAACTACTTCTAAACAGGTCTGTATCCCCTTGTCCTATTTACCATTTTTTCTTCCCTGCTTTCGGAGGGTGGGCTTCAAGCAGTAGACTTTTTTTTTTTAAATCTAAGCTTATATGTCAGACTCTCAGCAACTTTTAGCTTGACCTCAGTCAGAAACACTCCCTGATCTGCCACCTATTATCAAACTCTCCTAGACAGTCCTTTCTAAAGAGCAATAGCCATCTTCATAAATACCATCCTGAACTTAAACTGTCTTGCTGGCGTCTTTCAAGTTGCCCCCCCTCCACTAAAACAATCACTAACTTTTAAAACTGGCACTCAAAATGATTTACAGCCTAGTCTTACTTATTCCTTCAGACCAAGCTTTTCTCTCTTATTCCTGCACAAGCCTTAAGCCTAGAGGCTTTTTGTCTGGCCTTAGATTGGCAGACTTCATAATGAAAAGAAATGGAAATGCAGAATGAGCTTTTTCGGGATCATCGTTACCTGCAACACCTGCCTTGGTAGAAATTCACTTGTAATAAGAAGTGCTTTTCCATCTGCTGGTCCTTGTGTGATATTTAGCACTTAAAGTTCTCATTCACTCTATCTTTCCCTAGGTCTTAAGCACATCATCTTTTTTAAGGAACTTCTCTTGGTAATAACATACACTTATTTCTCCAACAGTTATATTGCTTTGATTGTGAAGGACAGAAACGTAGTACTGTTGTGTCTTATTTTGCTCTCCCAACACTGAACCAGCAGATTCCATCAAAAAGACTGAAAAGAGGCATCTGAGTTGGAACCAATATTTCTCATGTCTTATAGGCTCCTGATTGCTCCTGAGTACATCGAGGGCTAGGGGATTAGAATACCAAAATGCCCCTTTCATCCATATTATAGGGTGGTTCTTGATCTGGAAGCCATAGTTAGAGCATTTTTGCTAAGGAATCATCCAGATAATCTGGCTGCCCTCAGCTTCATCACACTGCTGTGAGGGTTAATGATTCCCATCCGAGCCCTGCTAAGTAATGCTCCTGGTGACCCTCAGTTCTAGAAGGATGGCTTGCTGGACTGCATCGGCTACCTGAAACATTTCACAGCTGTGTTCAGATCCTTCAAGTATAGACAGTAACTGTTCAAAAGTGTATCTGGTTCTAACTTCTGAAAGTTAGAGGAGAGGACCATCTGAGGGGAGGTCGGGCAGGTTAAGGAGCTGGATCTGAACATGGCTGGACTATCTTTAGCATCTCAGAGACCTGGTCAGACTATCTCTGGGTTGAGTTACTGTCTTTCAGGGTAGAGCGCACACACCTACCTGTTCATCAGTGGCTCCAGCTTTTCTTGGGTTTGTACTATTTATTCTCACAGTGGAATCTGGCTCCAAAATCCCTCTCATGTAATGTCCCTCCACTGGTTCCCATTTTACTGCATGGTTCTTTGGACTGACTTCTGTTTTATGAGTGGCCCAGTTACCTTCTATCATGAGATAGTTGAATTGCTCCCCACACTGCAAACTTCTCAGTAAAAGTTAGAATCTAATTCAGTTTGATTCCAGAAGATTTTTTTAGGTGTGAAATAAATATTGTCATTGTCACACATCGTGCCTCACAATCCCAGTGATGAAAAAGATCACCTGCTTTCATTTTATCAATTGCCTAAGTAGGGTTGAGGTCCTCCATGGCTCATCTTCTTCTAGAAGAGTTTAGTCTCATTTATATGTTCTGGGTATCAACATTAAGAAAAATAAACAGGCACAGCAAGGCACCTATAATCTTATTACTGGGGAGGCAGAGACAAGTAGATCTCTGGGGCATGACCTGAAGAATGATATCTGAGATTGGCCTATGGCCTCTATATGCACAAGAGCACACATTCATATGAACAGCCTCATACACAGAAATACATACACCCTAGAGAATGAAACAAAAAGGGACTGCCATCTTTATTAGGTAGTTGGCAGAATCCTACTGCTAGCAATTTTATACAGGAGATGAGGTCAGATTAAGTTATATCTGTTTGAATCTTGATCATGGGGGATATTGACCACAGATTCTGATGCCACAGACACTGCTTGTCACACTGTATTATTTATCTCTTTGCTGACTAGTCCTCTGGTTACTTTTACCAGGTCTTATCCTTTGAAGAGTCCCTGCAGTGGGGTTGTTGACTGTCTCCTGTTCATTGAAAAAAACATTGAATTTGTTCCTTTCTTAATCTTAGCAAATTCTTCAAATACATCCCCAGCGTCAGTCTGGCCTGTCTTTATACTCTCCATCTAAGGTGCTTTCTCTTACTCTACCCCAAACAAAAGCCTTTGTACTCTGTTGAATCTGGAGCTTATGTCAGTGATGGCTCTGGGTCCTGCAGCATATGTCACCAGCTCCTCTAGGGATTTTGGAAGGGAGATCTTCTGCCTGTTTTCTATCTCATATAATATGAAAGGCACAGAAATAAATGCCTCAATAGGCTATGGTCTATTTATAAAGTGCAGGCTTGGTTTATGATCCAAAGAAAGAATATCAGAATTCATAAAAGATTTACCCATGTTATTCTTGTCCACAAGTTTGTTTTTCAGAGATATAAAAAAAACTACTGCTCATATCTCTTGCTTAAATGTCCTAAGGCTGATTCATAAGTACACATTTTTTATGATGTGATGCATGGTTTAATATCTTATGTCCTCTGAACACTACACACACACACACACACACACACACACACACACACACACACACAGCAAAGCTAGCATTATAGTCTGTTTTAATGTTTAAAATTATGCCTTCTACTAAGTTCTTCCCCCTCCCATCAAATAAATGAATAAAAAAAGTGAGAGAAATTTGACAGTGTCAGGAGAACAAGAGGTGACATTAATTCCTGAGCACATTTGTATTGTAAAGATCAGACAGGCATGTGTTGTGTAATATATTCAGACGAGCCACCTAATCCTGCCTTCTATGTGATGCTCACATCTGAACAAAAGAAGAAAGCAATGTGGTTGCCTCAGGTTTGTTGTCCTTGTTAAAATAAGTGGAATATTCCTTTTAAGAAATTTTGTCATGTTGATATAATTGTAGTTCATTTTGGTTATATACCATAGTTAATTATTATTATGTGATTACACATGAATGTATATGTACACACACACACACACACACACACACACACACATAACACACACAGTCCCATAGATATTCATCTCAGTTCACAACAGTTTTATTTTTGAGATGGGTCTCACTATATAATCCTAGCTATCCTGGGACTTTCTATGTAGACCAGACTGGCCCTAAACTCACAGAGATCTGCCTGCCTCTGCCTCCTGAGTGCTACCATTTTTATTACTTCATCTCCCTATTTTCCTCCCTACACATACCCATAAATAAACACAAACATTGCATATATGTGTATATGCATATATATGAGTATGTATACGTACATGTGTTAAATAAACTGATTAGAATAAAGTTGGTCCAGGTTCCTCTGTTTCTTCTATTTCTTTAGATGTATGCTCATGTGGACATTTACATTGTCTTGCCAAAGAAAAGGCTGTGAAGTGATACTGGAGGCTCAACCGCCAGCTCAGTTCTGTTTCATGATATGGAAGGAAGAATTGGGAATGTGAACATCCTTGTCTTTCAAACAAAGTCAAGCTATTAAACTAGGCTATAATATAGAAGCAGTCAAATCAAAACATGGTGATTCCTCTTTACCAAGAAAATGGTGCCCACTACCTTTTGTTTTATTTCTAAACTACAGTGAAGCTACATTGTGCTTTTTTAAGTTGTTACCTATTATAAGCGGCCTGTTTTGTAAAAGATGTGCACCCTTAGAAGCAATAGTCTAAACAGAAATACATAGTGATTCTTCTTAATAAAGAAAGACATTTGGGACTTGTAAGACAGGAGAATAAGAAAGAAAGAAGTTATCTTAGAGGTGCCTTTGATGTAGAACATAAGGATGCAACCGTTAAAACCATTCTGCCTCTTTATTTATTTAATTTAGTTTTAGGTTTTAAATTGACATAAGTAACTTCTTTGCACAATCATATTTATATTACAATTATGCAAGGTATTGTAAGAAGAGAAGAGCAAACAGGAAGAAGAGGAGGAAGCATAAGGGAGGAGGCAAAGAAAGAATTAAAATAATTCACATTGGGCTGAAGAAACAGCTCAGTGAGCACAGTGCTTGCCAAGCAAGTGTGATCCCAGCAGCCAGAGTGATCCCAGCAGCCAGAGAGATCCCCAGCTGCCACGTAAAAAGCCACATGCTTAGAATTACAATGGTTTAGTAAAGTGGCCATTGTAGGTTTCAGTCCCACAGAAAGAACTACAGGCAACTCAATAAAGCTGACAGAGTGACACATAGTCTTACCCAGGGAAGAAACACCTATTGGCTATCCAGTACCAAATGGTCAAACCTAAAAACATGCATACAAGAAACACTGTCCGTTTATAGGGAAAAAAAAATGTACCAAAAGTTAATGAAAAAAGAGATCATTAATCTGAAAGAGATCAAGTCTATAGGAAAGTGTGGAGCAGGAGGGGGGGGAGAGAAAGGAGACGGTATTGTTATAATCTCAAAAATAAAAGAAATATTATTTAAAAGTCAGATGTGTTGGCATGTGCCTGCGATCTCAGTGCTAAGAAAGTGGAAGCAGGAAGAACCTGGGAGACTAAAGTGGAGAAGTGTGTGGGTGTGTAAGAGGCTGATGCTGACTGGAAGTGTGAAGCCGGGGTGAGGGGGTAGTGGTGGTGGTGGGGGAGTGTAAACTGAGGGTCAGGAGGATAAATGATACTATGAACTCTGGAAAAGCCATAGCAAAACCTACGGATTTATAAGCTTCTTAGAAATACAGATATTTCTATCATTTTTGCTTGATAACGCTACCTAGTGTTCATTTTAGAGTCACTTAATATTGTTTCATACAAAATCATGGTTGTTTTGTTTGGGAAAGGTTAACATCACAACCATTCACCCAAACAGATTCCATCGCCTGTCAAACAGCAGCCCATGGTCAGTCACTGTGGTTTTACAGCCAGCGGAGATCTTCCAGAGTGGCTACTGAGTACTCCGAGACAGTTATTGTCTTTGTGAAGGCTTTTATAGAATTGCCAATACCTTACATTTTCAAAGGAGCCCCTGTAATCCCTAGCTCCAAAGGAGAGGCTGATGCTCTAGGTGAGCATCATCCAAATTCCACCTGTTTAGTTTAAAACACGGAAGTACAAGTTACATAAGAGACAAACAAAACCGAGTTGAGTCAAAAGTTAGTGGGTCATATTTTGTTGTTGCAGTGGCAGATACAATTAATCTTACATTTCTCAGTGCAATCTCCTGGTCTGTTATGTCTATTTTGAGTGTTTTCTCAAAATCAGAAATGATCGCATGGTACACTAAGTATATTTTTTTTGTACAGATCATCGCGAACACATTAGTCCTCACGAGCCAGGGGTTTATTGGGCTTCTTTCACTGAATACTTAGATCGGGCTGAAGGGCTTGTACTTTACACTTTTTCTTAATTAGTAATATTAAAATAAATAGATAAATACATAGTTAAGTAGTGTTATCACATAGGGGGTTAGTGTCCCCTCAAAAGCCATTGACTGTCAAACAAAAAGCCCAATGCAAGGCATGTTGTACCTCCTTTTGGTTCGTTGGCCTTGGTGGTCCAAGAGAACCCTTCCAAAGATTACAGGTGATTGTCATTGCTCTTGGTTCCTGTTCAGACTTGATGGATAGTGGCCAAGTTAAAAATGTTAATGTAGTTAAATTTGGAAGCTCAGACAGATGTGGAAAAGGCAACTGAGTAAGTGAACCCGAAAGGGTTGAGAGGGATGGGGCCTAAAGACTCATGCTAGGAAACTCCAGAGCTCCTCAGACACTGCTCACCACATTCCAGGGCTAACGCCTGACTCAGACGGTGCCAGGATTGAATTCTCATGACCTCACACTAGGAGCTATAAATGGTCTGAAACTGTTGCAAATAAAGAAAACAGGTGGAATGCAATCTCAGCACCAAATGTGGTATTACCTGTGCCTTGTAGTGAAACATCCAAACAGGTGCCAATGGGGCTGATTTCAGACATCAGTCAGCTGAGACCCCAAAGTCCTTGACTCCAGTGTGACAAGTATTGTGTCATGGTTATTGAATCTCCTCTTCATGTACTGTGTTTATTGATTAGAATATGTTGAACCGTCCTTGCACACCTGGAATGATCGACTTGATCAGAATGTGAACTCTTTAATGTTATAAATTTAAGGTTTCTTTTGCAGTTATAGTTTTCTCTTCTTGCTCTCTTTCTAGTTTTTGATGTCAGAACAATACTCACTTTGTAGATGAGTGTAGGAACATTCTTTCTCTTTCTATATTGTGGGATTGTTTGAGGCACACTGATGTTAGTTTTCGTCTTGAAGGCTGGTCTTGGGCTTGTCTTCTGTTACGCTGTATTATATTTTTAGTCACACCTCTCTTTATCAAGCTGCCTTTTGTCTGAGCTCTTCTTTGAACTTTGGAAGGGTGTGTGTATCTACAAATTCTTCCATTTCCCCAAATCATTGGCATTTTCAAGATCATCCTTAGTAATATTAGAGATTTTGGTGGTATCTGTTGTTATGCCTGCCATTTGTCTCTAATAATATATTATGAATTTGGATCTCTTTTCTCTTCTTTTTGGTTGGCCTGGATTAGAGGCTGTCTATTTTGAACATTCTTTAGTCCCCCAAACAAGACTGTGGATTGTGTAGCTGGGAAAATATGCCAATTTTAATTTGAATTTTCGAACTGGACAAGAATCTCAATCTCAATCTCTCTCTCTCTCTCTCTCTCTCTCTCTCTCTCTCTCTCTCTCTCTGTCTCTGTCTCTGTCTCTCTCTCTCTCTCTCTCCCACTCCCTCTCCCTCTCCCTCTCCCTCCCCCTCCCCTCCCCCTTCCCTTCCCCTCCCTTTCCCCTCCTCCTCATCTCTCTCTTTTTCTCCCTGTGTGTATCTGTCTGTCTATCTGTCTGTTTCCCTAACTGATATTTTTGAGACAGGGTCTCTCACCCAACTTAGAACTTGTTGATTCAGACAGACTGTCTGAAAGTGCGCCCCTGTGACATCCTCCACCCCAGTCTGCACACCAGTACTAGAATTACAAGTGTGAGCTGTTACACTCAATGTTTTACATAGGTTTTAGAAATCTGTACTTAGGGTGTCTTGTTTTACATCAGTGATTTTAACCGTTGAGATCTCTCCCCATCCCCAGACCAGAATCTTATGAAAAAAAAAATGCAGGGAATCATTTGTCAACTGCCTTTCCTACCACTCATTTGTGTCAGCCCATTATAACATAGCCCACCCACACCCTGTGTCTGCCTCTATTCCCCAAGACCCATATATATCTTGTCAGTCATGTATCAAACAATCTTACCTTTTGAGTATACAAGAAAACTGATCTGTTATTTGCCAACATTCCATGAGGCAGTAGTTGGGCAGGGCTCAACAATGTTGTTTTCCCATCTACAAAGCTAAGTGGGTTCAAGGAAATGCCTACATTTAGCCAAAAGCTCAGACTGAACCAGATAGGCTATTTCATTCAAGGTCTCCTGTTCTCATTCTGCCTCCAGCTCATTCTTTCTCAGACAAGAAAGCCAATTTCCAAAGAAGAGAGAGCAGAAACTGCCTGAATTCTTAGGGCCTGTATGAGAAGTTCTGGAATGGCAAGTCTATTTAATGATCAAAGAAAGATAGAATGATGCAGCCCTTCTTTAAAAGGTGGTATTTACCTCAGGATCCAAAGGAATTGTCCTAAACTGTCTGGAGATTTTCTGTTTAAATACACACTCTCAAAGTCTTGCTCTTGTGAATCACAGTTGGCAAACTTCCAAAACACAAGTCTCTATCCTCAGGAGGTGACTGAGTTAATCTTTTCACAGTATATTAATTTCCTAGTGCTTCCATAGAAACATACTGTAAACTTGACTGTTTATAACACCACCACTTCATTCTCTAATCTGGAGACGGGAAAATAAAGATTCAAGCTGTTAGAAGATTGGCTCTAAGCTCTGAGTGTCAGCTGACATCCCTCCAAATTCTTCTCCATCTTCACGTAGCCATCCCATCATATCTGTATTCATACATCCTCCATTGGTTAGAGATCACAATCTTATTGAACCGTAGTCAATCCTAATTTCTCCATCTAGTCTGAATACATTCACAAAGATGCTGTTCCCAACTAAGGTCACATTCTGAGGTGCTGGGACTTAGCAAGATCTTTTTGTTGAGAGACTATAGTTCAGCTTTTCATGTGACCAATTGAAGTGGCATTATTTACAACTGAAAATGATCTTGCGTGTGCGCCCATCATGGTTATGATTGGGTTTTCTAGAACCGGGATGGTGGGTCTCATATTTCATAGCATTTAGCTTGGTGCTAACCAAATTAGAAATATCTAATCAAGGAAATTGATTCTGACAGAGTGCCCTGTGAGTTGATATGTAACGAGAATAGATCTACCCAAACACCACTGCAAAGATGCATAAATGTACACACATAAGATTCTGCACAGTTAAAACCATGCATGAAAGCCAATCAAAAGCTTCATAGTCAGAAGTGACCCATACATCCTAAATCAAGACTTACAGCCTTGGTGTCTGACATTATCTAGACAGTAGATAGCAGTAATTTGCTACTCTGTTTTGTGCCCCAGTGGGTTTGTGTGCTTCCAGCCACCCACCTAGGAACTCTTTGGATCCTTGAACAAAAGACACACAGACACACAGACACATGGACAAATAGACACACACACACAGACACATAGACACACACACACACACACACTCACACACACGTCAGTTAATTTTAGTATGCCATGACTAGCTTAAGGCTGGGCAGTTTTAATCCTCTGTCTGCTACCCCAGGCCCAATTTAGGGAGTTGCCAGTGGCCATTTACCCAAATTCTTACATGGCTCATTGGCTCTCTCTCCTGCAGCTCTAAACCTGATCCATCTCCCTTTGCATCATGGTGATTGTCTGTTTCTCTCTTCTGCACCCTAGCCCAGAACCTAGAGGTCCCTCCTCTTTCTCGCTCTGCCCAGCCATTGGCTCTTGGCTCTTTACTGACTGATCAAAAACCAATTAGGCACAGGACCTTCATTCAGTATTTGGACACACAGATTCCCGATTAAATCAAAGCGCTAGGACCAATCCCCAACAACGGCATATCTTGTCAACACTTTGTACTGGTAATTCCCCCAACTCTATTGCATTTGTATGTGCAAACCTTGTGAAATGTGATGCTTTGGTCCATAGCTACATTGTGAGGTGATTAAATCAAGTTCACTATTCATTTTTTATCTCATCATAGGACATGGTTACTATTCCAAAGGCTCAGGTGATGCATATACATTTTAAACATCCTCTTTCCCTGCTTCATTTTTCAAGTAGCATGCATTTATTGAAGAAATTCTGTAGAACATGAAAGTAAGTGCAGAGGAAACCCAGTGACACAATGCAATTCAATTACCTAAACCTCACCTGTTTTGTTTAACTTTTGGGATACATTTTCTCTAGATGTATACCCAGTATTGTGGTTTGAATTTTATCTCTAAGTAAGGCTGAAACCATTTTCATCATGATAGTAGAAACTTTAAAAGTCAGTTGGGTCAAAATGGACAAAGATATACAGTGTTTACATTTTTGTTTTCTCTATAGCTAGAGCAGATTGAATCAAGAGGCAGTAAACTGTAGCCTACCGGTCAATCAGATAAATCTGTCCCAGTGTTTGTTTTTAATGAGTGAAATTTCAATGAAACACAGAATTTTTAAAAAATGTATTATATTAGGCTAGTTTCCATAAAGCAAGTTCACCTCACACTGGCTAATCTACCACTTCCTTTCCTGAAATTCACAGTGGGGCAACACTCAAAGGTAAAGACTTCCCTATCGGTGCCTCATTCTGCACTGAAGCTGAAGTACCCTCAGAATCCACCCTGGGCTCTGATATCCCAAACACTACCTAGATGGCTGGACCAAAGGATATTAGGACTTTCTATGAGGGAGGGATGGGAGCTGAGCCCAGACAACACCTCTTTTTCTCAGGATGTTAGATTTGTCACACATCTGCAGTTATTCTGAGAACTACAAACCTGAAACTGGAGTAGAGCCAGGTTCCACGTCTGTCAGGGATGTCACCTACACATCATGCTCAAGAGGGCAAGCTGAGTAGCATTGACCAAAGTTGTACATTTTCAGAGCTAAAACTATTTGCTCTCTGGTCCACTTACTAATGAACTCAAATGTAAATTCCTTCTGAAAGGAATCCAATGGGCTGGGATGGAAGCTCGGTGGGTGAGAATGCTTGTGCAAACATGTGGTGCAGAGTTCAAATCCCCAGCATCCACATAAAAGCTGGGCATGCCAGGATATATCTGTGTTACCAGCCCTGGGAGTAGACACAGGTAGATCCTTGGAGCTCACTGACCATCTGGGCTAGCTGAACTAACAAACTTCTGGTTCGTTGAGAGACCCCGACACAAATTGTATCCTCTTCACAGTCATGTGTAACACACACACACACACACACACACACACACAGAGGGGGAGAGAGAGAGAGAAAGAGAGAGAGAGAGAGAGAGAGAGAGAGAGAGAGAGAGAGAGAGAGAGAGACCCAAGTCTGCTTCATTCATCTGTTTTCTAATGATGGCATTTGCTGAATGATAACACATATGTTCACCACTCCCACAAGTTTTGTCACCAGCCTTGATTTTCACTGAACACGTCACAAATATCCATAAATTTGCTGGGTCAATGGCCCATCTTGGTTTCTGTCTAATTCATGGGGAGAAAGAAGGCATGGGTGCTGCCAAATGAAGTGATATTCAGTGGGTATGGAAAAAAGATTGGATTATAATTATAATGGTCTCTCCCATCTTCAGTTTACCTGTGAGGAAAATGGGTTACACAGTAACTAAATTAGTTCCGTGGTTCATATTCCTTTATGCTTAGACCTTTCTTCTTTTCCTCTTCTCTCCCTCTGTTCCTCCCTCCCTTTCTCTATCCCTTGTTTTCTCTCTCTCCGTTTTTCTAGAATACAGTAGGGTTTCTGATATGACAGTAAAATACATTAGCCCTGTCTATCCCTGATCTCACATTCTTTCAAACTCTCTGCCAGTGAGCTGAGCTACAACACCAGTCCATATGAATTGTTTACTGGAGAATATATCTTCAGAACTGTACTCTGTAGCTCAGAATGGTGTCACACTCACTGTGTAGGTCAAAACTTGCCTAGAGCTTGCTGGGATCTTCCTGCTTCACCCTCTCAAGTGCTGAGATGATATACATGAGCCACTAAACTGTTTCAAAAGTGAAATTATATGGTCAAATTTCTTGCGTGTATGTGTGTGCATGTTTATGTGTGTGTGTGTATGCATGAGTGTGGGGGTATATATATATATATATATATATATATATATATATATATATGAACAACCATGGCTCTTGTTCCATAGATGGTAACTACATCCATGTATCCATCCATATATATGTATATGATGTATATGTATATGTATATGTCTTTGCTGGGTTTTTTTGTTTGTTTTGTTTTGTTTTGTCAGCTTGACACAATTTGGGAACAGGGAATCTCAATTGAGAAAATGTTACTACATAATTTTCTTTGAAGCAAGCTTCCTTAATTGCTGATAAGTAGGGTTGGGTCTAGCTCACTGTTGTCAGTGCCACCTCTGGGCTGGTGATCCTAAATGCTATAAGAAGGCAGGATGAGAAAGCCATAGGGGCTGAGGTCAAGTCAGTAAGGAGCACTCACCATGGCCACTGTGCCAGTACCTGTCTTCAGGTTCCTGTCTTGCCTGAGTTCCTATCTTCACTGCTTTAGATGATGGACTCTAGTATGAAAGTGATACAAATCCTTTGCTCCCCACGTTGCTTATGGTCATGGTTTCATCACGGCACTAGCAACCCTAATTATAACACTATCTGATACTTAATCACTGGTCTGGAACTACCCAAGTAGTTGAGGTTGGCTGGCCAGCAAGTCCAAAGGATCCACCCTTTTCTGCCTCTCCATTTCTTGGGTTACAAGTATATACCACCACACCTAGCTTCTCTATGTGGGTTTTGGGGTTTGGACCAAAATGTTCCCCTGCTTATAGAGCAAGTACTTTGCAGACTGAGCATTCTCTCCAGCACCCACAATGTCACATTTCTTAATTGGTACTATTGGGCTTTTTCTGAAAAGTATAAAAATCTACTTATTTTATTATTGATTCGATACTGATTTTAAATCACTTTTGTGAGATCCTGCTAGTTTGAAAATATACAAAGACAAAAGCACAGTCCCTGAATTATTAAACAGAATTTCCTTTGCATCAATAATTCATTGCATTTTCCAGCAAGGTGGGGGGGGGTAACCGAAGGCCATTAGTACTTGAAAGATCTGAGTTCAGCCTGAACCAATTTGACATTCAAATGGTCTGATATTTAGAAATTCCGGCTGTTTATCTTGACAAGTATGCATGCAAAAACACATGCTTGTTTAAAGTGATGGAGCTGTTGCCTGGTCTCTGCAGAGCCATTTCCCTGTGCTACAACATATTAGAATGAGCTCAATGACCTTGGAGAAACAGCTATCCTCAGAGCAGGCATTTGCACACCAATGAACCTCAATAAAATCAATGATGACCAAGCACTCTTTAATTCCGATGCCATTAGTAAGCTTGTCCTTTTATTTCTGTTGAAACAACAACAAGAAGACCCTATTCTTAATACTTGCTAGTGGCTTTGAATGCAAATTAGGTGGTCATGTTTACTAAGAATGCAAAGACCAAGGTTTCAAGTTTACCAACTCTGAATCATCTATTGGGAAGGGTACACTTGAGGAAATTGTGGTTTGAAGAAACAGGGTAGGACAAGGTTAGTGTTCTTGGCTCTCTCCTGTAAGTGGCTTGCTAAGGTTGACTGAGGTTCTCTTGGCAGCATCCCTGCCTCGGTGCATGGCACAAGATCTCCATGAAAGCTGGCAGGGGGAAGTGGGTGGAAAGAACAGGGCTTTTGGTTGACTAGCCAGAGTAATTGGTGCTTAACTGGTCCTCCTGAGGCTGCGGATGTGTTGAACTGCTTTGCAAGGCTATTGTAGCAGAGGATGCAAGTTGTATTTTGTCAAAGGAGGTAATGTTTCAAATCTGGAGCTGATTCTTTTGAATAGTGGTGTCTTTTGATGGAGAATCTTGTCCCATTCTCTAGTCCCTATAGTGGATAGAGGCATCACCCTCAAGGTCCAAAGGAGTCACATACAGTTTCCTAGTTCCCAGAAAAATTTGCTATGCTAACTGCACTCTTAATTCTTTGGACACAGGAAACATGCTTTTATGAGACTTTTTTAATGCAGCATATAGGAAATTATCTGTTACGTCCATCATGAAAAGTTATCCAGGTCTCTTGTAGCTCCTTGTGTAGCTCTCACTGCTGATTCTAAACACATTTTATCATCACCGATTAGAACTGCCACCGATCTCAGATCTCAAAAGTCACCAAGGAAACCAGGTTTAGTGACGGAAAGCAGGTGTAAGTATTACCTTTACTTTGCATCTTCCTCATAGTCAGCCACAGTACCTTGCTTTTTCCTATACTTCTGAATGTACTCATTCATCTTTGTTTATTGTTAGCATCCAAAACTCTCTGTGAGGGCAAGCAGAGCTTAGAATGATTCCCTGCACATGGATAAAATTACTGTAGGCAAGAGGAATCACTGTTCTAGTTTGGTTTGTGTTACTGCAATCAAACACTGACTGGAATCATTGAGAGTAGAAGATTCATTACATAGTGCAGTTTACAATTAGTCTAGCATTGAGGGAAGTCAGGACAAGAACTGAAGCAGACTTTGGAGGAATGCTGCTTACTGGCTCCACTGTAGCTTGCTCAATTTGCTCTCTTCTGTAACCCAGGACCACCTGCCTAGGAGTACCATCCAACACAGTGGACTAGGCCCTCCCAAATCAATCATCAGTCAACGCATACCTACATGCCAGTCTGATGGAGACAATTATTCAGTTGAAGTTCCCTCTATCCAAGTTACCGTTTATAACGAATTAACAAAAATCATCTAGCACATCTGCCTCTGTCAACAGTAGTGATGTTATATTTATTATATTTATTAATTTACTCGGGTGGCAGATAAAGGGCAAGTTTCTGGATCTGTTCACCTCTTCCACCAGGTGGGTCCTGGGTATTGAATTCAGTTTTTCAGTCTTGGCTACAAGAACCTTTATCTTTCTACTTTGAGTCAGAGATAAGGGAAGAAATCCTCCTTCATATATATAATGACATAGGTTAGTTAATTCAAGTCCCCAAAGAGACCTACTGTTCTCTTGTTTGGTTCATGAGATGCAATTATCTTGCCAAGGAAGCTTTTATTATTATTGATGTGGACTAGAAAAGTGGGGAAGGGAGAAAAAGATGAGGAGGAGAGAGCAAGGAATACATAAAGTCTGCTGAGGTTCAAATGTGGCTGCATTGCCACGTACCCTGAGATGGAGTAAAAGCCTAGCAGGCATCTGTTAAACACATTCACTTATAAAGCACATCTTACCTGACACAGTAGAAAAAGAATTCTCCAAGGCTTTAAAAGCATGGATGGCTTCATTCAAGAACCCAGGGATAAAATGAAAATTTCAGTTTTCGGTGAATGACTTGTTTGTTTGGGCTCACAAAGTCCATTTTCTCCCTGACTGACCCTATTTTCAGATGGAATCATCACATGCCCAAGTGCAGTTGTCTAGACTGAATATGTGTGAGTCACAGAACATGTTTACATGACAGTCTTTCAACTCCAGAGACTGAGCTGCTGCTTATATCTTCATTATAGGGGCTCAGCCTCCTCACCAAACAGATAGAACTCCTTTTTTTTTTCCATTGAGAAATAAAATTACTGTCCACCTGTGCCACTGAAGTGTAAGACTAGGGATAAGATGGAAAAATTGGAGAAAGAGAAAAAATATAGCTCACAGGCTCACTGCAGAAAGTAAATTTCTGAGTTTTACCAGCCTGAGCTACTCCCTTTTCCCCCCTTGTCCTGCACTCACTCTGGACACCTATGCCAGAGCCTTGTTTCCAGAGCACAGTTCAGATTCCATATGGCATAGGTCAGAAGGTGTTTCCCATTTTGTCCCACTGGGAGAGAATTGCAAAGATAGTGTCTGAAGTGGCTTCTAGAGAACTGGTGGGCTTTCTATGTAATGGGTCCGTAGCAGTGGTGATTAAAGGAAAAGATGCAGTGTGAGCAGACAGGGCGGAATGAGTTTGGGAAAGAGCAAGGAGCTCTTCATTGTTGCGGCAGAGCGTCTCACCAGAAAGCCAATAATATAAAAGATCCAGATGTGGAGACTTGCTTTTGGAGATGTTTTACTTAGGGAGAGAGGGGAGGGAGAAAGAGAAAAAGAGGGTAATATTAATATGGAGAGACAGGGTAGACAAATAGAGATGGTAGATATAGGTTGATAAATGATATATAGTTGATAAAAGATAGCTGATGGATTGATGATAACTTCATGTGAGAGAAATGATAGGTAGAGATGTTATGTAGATGAGATAGATATAGGTAATAGATCATAGCTAGGAAGATGACGGATAGATACATAGATAGATGGAGAGATAGATACATAGATGATTAGTACATACATACATACATACATACACACATACATGGATAGATAGATACATAGATAGAAGATTGATAGATACCGAGATACATAAATAGTAGGTAGATAGGTAAATAGATGGGTAGGTACATGGATGATTGATAGCTACATAGAAACATATATATGGATCCATACATACACAGACAGATAGCCCAATTTAAAGCAGAGGAGAGATGGGAAAAGGACAAAAGGAAGAAGATGGAAATGAGGCATCCTAGTCACTTTTTTTATTGCTGGGATGAAATGCCATGACCAAAAATCAACTTACAGAATAGCTATATTCTCTAGCTAGTGGCTGAGAAGATGTGGCATGCCATCAGAATCAGGAAGTACATTTTCATCCACACACAGGAAACAGAGAATAAGCAGAAAGTGTGTCCAGGCTATCAACCCACAAAAGTCACCAGAGTGTCATTTCTTTCAACAAAGCTATGTTTCCTAAAGGTTTCAAAATCTTTTCAAACAGTACTACCAATAATATACCAAGTACTTAAATGTATGGCCAATGAGGGCATTTCTCATTCAAACCACTACACGAGAAGGCATATAATGTTTTAAAAACAAGTCTAGGATTGCATAGATGCCCATTGTCTTTATTTGACTCTGTCCTCTTCGGGTGACATAGATAGTCAGAGTTATTAGAAAATTTCATGTTATTGGGAAAAATGCCATTTTATCTTTTTTTTTTCTAAATCTGCATCCACCTGTACTCTTTTTAAAAAAGATTTATTTATTTATTTATTTATTTATTTATTTATTTATTTATACACTGTTGGTTCATACACACCAGAAGAGGGTATCAGATCCCATTACAAATGGTTGTGAGCCACCATGTGGTTGCTGGGATTTTTTTCTAGTCTACCATTGTAACTTCTTCAAGGTAAAGAGGGGAAAGTATTGGAATACAGTGGAAGACATTGCACAATGTTATCCAATATACATGAATCAGTTAATGCTATCAACTTGGTAGGACTAGAGACACCTAGAAGATACACTCCTGGTCACATTTTGCAGGAAGTTTCTAGATTAGGCTGGCTGAGGTGAGAAGACTAATCCTAAATATGGGCAGCACTATCCCCTAGGCTTGGGTCCCTGGGTGAATCAAAGGAGACAGTGAGCTGTGCACCAGCATCCATCCTTTCTCTCTGCTTCCTGACTGTGGATGTGACCAGCTGCCTCATGCTCCTGCTACCCTGTTTTCCCTGACACAATGGACCATAGTCTCATGCTTGGAGAAAAAGCAAGCCCTCCCTTTTTTATATGCCTTCGTTGGAATTTTTTGTTGAAATAACAGGGATAGCAACCACTACATCGGAACTGGAAAAACAGGGCACACTTGATGCTACCTAGACCCCTTCCTTCTCTAGCACCGCTCACCGGACCCTGCCTTTTTTGACCTTTTCAGGATTGGCTTTCACTCAACACAAGTCCTCCACTGACACTGAAGTGATAATAGTGAAGTATTCTTAACAGATCTATGCTCATATTCATGACAATTTTGGTGAGTGGATAAATTCCCCAATAGTAGTATGTTACAAAATTTAGGAGCTACAGATGATTGAGTAGAATTTTATTTAGTTTCCAAGGGTTGCGATTTCAAATTACTATAAGCAATGCTCCTTCTCACCACTTACTGGAACCCTGTGTTATTTACTGTTCTATGCCATGAAAAGGTCCAAATAACCAAGGCAACTCTTATAAAAGAAAGCATTTAGTTGGGGTTGGCTTACAGTTCTAAAGGGTTAGTCCATGATAATCATGGTGGGAAACAGTAGCTGAGGGTTTTCCACCCTGATGTACAAGCATCAGACAAAGGCTTTTTTTCCCACATGTCAGTTCCCCAAATAACACGGAAGCTTACTATTTATGAATAAAGGCCTAGGCCATAAGCTAGGCTTGGTCCCCGATTAGCTTGGAACCTATATTAACCTGTTTATACTCTTCTATGTCTAAGTCTGGGCCAGGAATCTTCCCACCTATTTCCCAGAGTTCCACTCTCATTGCCAGACTTCCCACTTTATAATCTTGCCTCAGATTATTGGCCATCAGATTTTTATTGGCAGCTGATGCTTCCATATAGCTCACGAGAGATTATCCCTACACAACAGTCTAAAGAAGAAAAATTGTACAATCACATTGAATGATGTAGAAAAATATTTTACAATATCTAATTTTAATTAGTGAAAATGTCCTAAATTTTAAATTAGAAATGTATAATAATTCCTACAGCTAAATGTTTTTATTGGTGGAAGAAAAATCCGTGTATAGTTAGGAAAAATTCAATAATAATTTTCCATCACACCAATTCCAAATGTGAACTCTTGTGTAGTACAATAAAATAAGAAAAGAAACAAAATGTGTAACTACTGAAAATGGATATATACAATCACATTTAATTACAAATAGTATGATAATCTATGCCCAAAACTTAAACAAGAACAACAACAAAAATTATTCCTGCAACTAATCATAAACACAGAAAGGTCACATGATCTAAGGCAAATATGCAACCTTCCTTTGCTTCTCTACATAAATGAGACCATTAGGATCTGAAATGTACAGCATAAATGCCAGTTACAACAGTGTCACAAAATGACACGCTTGACTATTAATCCATCAAAACAGAGGGAGAATTTACAGGCATCAATCTGAAAGGCACGGTTAAGAATAATCAAGGAAGGTTAAATGAACTGGTAACTATTTTCTCTTTAGGGGTTGGGAAATGGTGTCATTTCTTCTAAAGTTATTCTATAGCTTCAAAATAATTCCAATTAAAATTCCACAAAGCTATTTTGTATGTAATGAGAAGATAATGGCACTGAATGGAAATGACCTAGACCAGTATATCCTAGGCAAACATGGGGGTGGGGTTCAGCTCAGATCCCCAGCACCCGGGAAATCTGAGTGTGGTGGTATGTCCCTGAACTTGAGTGTTGCAGGGAAGAGACAAGCGAATCCCAGGGGCTCACTGGCCAGTGCTTAGCCAAGTCACTTAACTCCTGATACCATGGCAGATCCTGTCTAAAGGCTAAGATTGCCTACCTCCTGTTCTTTTTGTTTTATAAGTTTTATTTATCTTTACTTCATGTGTAATGAGTGGTTTCCTTGAATGTATATATGTGCATCACATACATACTTGGTATCTGTAGAAGTCAGAAAAGAGCATCCGATCCCCTAGAACTGGAGTTACAGATGATTGTGATTTGGGTGCTCGGAATTGAACCTGGGTCTCTTGTAAGAGCAGCAAATGCTCATAACCACCGAGTCACCTCTCCAGACTCATATTCTACCCTCAAGGCTGACTCATCTTTGTCTTCCATAAACCCTTGCAAAATTTCATTGTGCCATTTGCAAATCCTTAATAAGGGAAGTCACTTGACAGAGCGCAGGCTGATTGTGTGATGGAAAAGAAAAAAAAAACCCATACAATTCAATTCTAGTAAGTTATACAGACAGTCTCACTTGTGTCTTAATTTCTAAGCACATATGATAGCTGGATCCAGTGAGATTAATTTTACATGTGTGAAGCAATTGATGTCAAAGCAGGAGGAAAAAAAATCAACATGGACTTCACTTTTGATTTTGACACATGTATTTTC
The DNA here is from genome assembly GCF_004785775.1 of Grammomys surdaster. Lineage (NCBI taxonomy): Eukaryota > Metazoa > Chordata > Mammalia > Rodentia > Muridae > Grammomys > Grammomys surdaster. The sequence continues at coordinate 695,352 of NW_021620449.1, read as the reverse complement.
TTGGGCCTGTGGGCATCAAAGGCTCCCTGGCAAGCTTTGATGCTCTCCTTCCTCACTAATGAAGATCTTCAAACTCTGCTTGTTCGCACATCCCCTCACCCTCAAAAGAAGCGAACAAATGTCAATTGCTTCCAGTCCTAGTCCGTCACACAAGATGTCTGACAGCATGTGGTTTTAATGAACGCCTCGTGAGCTCCCAGGCCCAGGTTCTGGGCTCTCTCTCTTTCTTGGCTCAGGGCCCAAATGAACATTGCCTGGCTGGTGTGGATACAACACAGCCTGTTGAGCAGATGTAATCACAGGCCATCCTCCATTTAGCAGTCAATCAACTTAGCTGACACCTAGTCCTCTGAGCTAGATGTGCACGGAGGTGTGAGCATTCTTGACTGTCTGTGAAATTCCTTATCATATTGATCTGTTTTTCTAAATGCATGTAGGGTTATGTTTCTGATTTTGCCACACAAATCTTTTGAAAAGTCCCACTATACATGAAAATCAAACTCTATTTCCTTCTGAGCCTCAGTTTTCCTGGGTGACGAGTACAAACTCAATTCTGTCTGTGGTTTGCACTCTCTGGGAATCTTTTTTTTTTTTTTTAAAGATTTATTTATTTATTATATATGAATACACTGTATCTGTCTTCAGACACACCAGAAGAGGGCATCAGATCTCATTACAGATGGTTGTGAGCCACCATGTGGTTGCTGGGATTTGAACTCAGGACCTCTGGAAGTGCAGTCAGTGCTCTTAACCACTGAGCCATCTCTCCAGCCCCACTCTCTGGGAATCTTGTTGAGAGTTATTTGCATTGCATGGATTGGTAGCTTGGAAGGACGGGTCTGGGAGAGTTTGGTCTTAAATCTAAAATCCTTATGTTAGACTCTTAAATGTTCTTTGGAACTCAGGAGTTACCTGTCAGGAAAGAGTACTTTTTCTTTGTGTCCTCTCAAATGGGCATCTTTTGATACTTAACCAGGAAGGACTACATATTATAATTTATCAAGTTGAATATGAAGCAGAACCAAAGACCAGTGCCCCTGGTTCTAATTGATTACGAATTTTGTGCATGCGTGTGCATGTGTGTATGTGTGCATGACGAATGACAGAGCATTTGTGTGTGTGTGTGTGTGAGGGATGACTTGGTGAGTGTGTAAGGGAGGGGGCATTCAGTGGTTAAGAGCTCTTGCTGAGAAATCCTAAGAACTGAAGATTACATTCCAGTGCCTACTCAAGAAGTCCAGTATTGTACAAATGTCTATTACTCCAGCTCTGAGTGACACAATGCTCCATTCTGCCTCCCCTTAGGCATACAGGCACATGCATTGCTCCACACATATGCACACACACTCACACAGTCACAGAAACACATACAAAGAAATAAAAATTCTTTTTTAGAAAATACTTTTATAAGAGGAAAGCTAGGGAGATGCCTTAGAGCAGAGGTTGGAGCCTCAGGACCCACGTAAGTGCTCTGCTGGCCTAGGAGCATCCCAGCTGTCATCCCAGTTCCTGGGAAGTAGAGATGGGTTCATGGCTTGCTAGACTAGATAAATCAGTGGGCAGTGGGCAGTAGGTCCAAGGGAGAGACTCTGCCTCAATCTATAAGGTGGAAAGTGACTGAAGAAGACATCTGACATCATCCTCTTGGTACACACATGCACACCCACACACACACACACACTCGTCCTCTCATGGATATACCCCACAAGCTATGGGCAGGTTTTGTGACAGGAAGTCTGCTCTAACCGCTACGTTCACTGACAGTGTTCCTATGAACCCTGAGAGTCTGTTCTTCCTGGAAACAGGTTCCTGAAAACAATAAAACTAATGAGCTTGTCGACAGTCAGTTGTTTGGGGGTTCTTTTTCTCTATCTGGGTTGAGCCCTTCGACAGGCAATGAGTCCTTGCCTGGCATCTTTTGTCCCCCTCCATGTTTGTCAACGATGAACTGCAACAGCCATAGACAGGTTGGAGCAGTGGCAAGAGGCAGATCTAAGGTTACAGTCCTTGTACCAGCCTTAGGTACTGGGACTTTTGGTCCTTGGCTGTGGCTACTGTTATAGCTCTCTGCTTGAAGTCTGGGACCCTTGACTCTGATGACTTGGCCTCCTTCTGGATCTCACCTGATAACCAGGCCCTGTAGGTTCTCTTCTCTGGCTTCTTACAGCTTTTTATTAACATGTCTGTGCTGCTGGCTCTCCTAGCCTCTGCTTCTTTCCTTTTCTTGTCCTGGCTGCTTTTTCTGTGGACATTGTTGACTAACACAGAGTGTCTGCCTTTTTTTTTTTTTTTAAGATGGGCTGCATTAGGAGTTAGGGTCTGAGCTCAGGCATTCACTGCTGCTCAGAAGCCAGCGTAGAAGGCAGGCCTCAAGAATTAGCTCTGGTGGGGCAGTAGGCAAATGGGAGGGATCAACGAGCAGTTCATGGCTGTCAACTCACATTAGTAGGCAGAGTCATGCCTGTGGGTGTTCATGGTAGGCGGGTCTAAGGCAGCTGTTCTCCACCTTCCTAATGCTGAGAATTTAATACAGTTAATAACTTTAATACAATTCCTCGTGTTGTGGTGACCCCCAGCCACAAGATTATTTTTTGTTGCTACTTCATAACTGTAATGTTGCTACTGTTATAGACTGTAATGTAAATACCTGTGTTTTCTGATGCTCTTAGGCGATCCTTGTGAAAAGGCTCTCAGATCTTAAGGGGAGCATGACTCACAGGCTAAGAACCGCCGTTCTAAGGCCTCTAACACTTAGTGAGCAGTCAGAGGCCATTGCTAATGCCCTGGGATATGCAACAAAGTAGACTCTTCCAGAACCCACAATTCAAGAAAAGAAGCTATGCTACCGTAATATGGAGCCTATGGCCCAAGGGGCGATGCTGTTGAGCCTGCAGACATAAGTGTGTAGAATCGCATGTTGTTGTGTTTGCTCCATGTGGCTTCAGGTCTGTGGGGTACAGATAATGCTAAAGAGATCCTCGGCTGCTACTCTTCCTCTGCTGAGACAGCTTCAGCTAATAGTAAGATGGGCTTAACCCACACTACTGAAAGTAATTTGTAAGCACAAGATAACTTGAAAGAAGCCCTTATTGGGTTTAGTGTAGCCCAGGGATGATGACACAGGCCATGTGCCTCTTATCCAGCCTGAGAGTGGCTTTGAGAGCCAATCACAGCCTTGCCAGTTAGCACTACACCTGTAGTCAGTCCCACGGGGACAGTGCTTTCTGTCTCTCTCTGGCTAGATTAATGAATCAATGAGGCTCTTGATTGCTAAATCTGTAGTAAAAACTTTGTCAATCAGCATTGGTTACGGGTGGATCTTCAGGATCTTTGCATGGTTCTGTGGAATAGTCTAGAAAGCGGATGTCCAAGTAAGAATAGTCCAACTGGCTCTTAGACTCGGGTTTTGACTCAAGGCACCCTAGGCAGCAATGACTAAGGCAGCAATTTGACTAATGTGTCAAATTGCCCCAGCCCCAAATCTTTGCTTGTTTAGAAGAAAATGCACACCACAAGGCATGTTCATTCTATAACTAAAGAAACTTGCCATAGACACTAAGAATGATTTTTAACAGACTTTTAAGCAGTGCTTAACATCAGTCTGATGTACAAGGGAAGATGGATCTTGTCTCAATCCCAGTTATTATTCCTTCCCAGCATAGAGATTCTCCCTCCATTATGGGCAGCTCTTCCTTTCTAGTGTAGGATAGTATATACACCCCATGCCCCACCTTCAGAACCACCTTGTATTCTGTCTTGACAGATAATATCAAGCAGATGCCAAACCTTGTTCTAGACCTTAGGATTTTGCTATTTAGAACTAGGCCTTTCAGGTGAGGTATCACCTGAGAGCTTGCTGGAAATGTAGGCACCTTTATCCCAGACAGGTCCCCTGAATCCGAATCCACTTTGTCTCTGATTCAGTGTTCTCTAAATGCCTCTTAGAGCAGTGCACAGGGAGGGAGGTAACTAGAATTCATTGTGAGGCTAAGACTAGAGAGAATGGAAGTCAATTGGTAATTCATTAAGAGTCAAAGAGAACCTCTTTTACAGAGCAGAGCTGCAAACTGAAAGTTTAAAAGGCCAAGATGATGACCTCAATGAAGGGAGGTTATGATGGATGTGGTGGGATGATGTCTTCATGATTGTCTTGGAGAAGCCTTCTCATACAGCTCAGCAATGAGCAATAGGTGTTAACGCTAAAGATTCCCACTGCCACAAATCATCATGGCCAAATCCATTAAAGAAAGTTTGTTATTCTTGTACACAGACTGCCTTCCCCTAAGGTAGGCTTCAAGAAACTAGCACTGGACATGAGAAAGACAACGTTTTTATAACTCAAGGGTATGGGACTTCCAAATGGGGCATTTGGCAGGCAAAGGAGCAGAATATAAGCATAGCAAGTTAGTCCTAATGACCTCCTGAAACAGGACATGGTTGCAAGGTAGTCATGCCAACAGGTAGTCATAACAACATGTAGTCATAGCAACATGTAGTCATAACAAGGTAGTCATAGAAAGTTAGTCATAGGTGGTCTTATAACCTTTTAAACAAAGGTAAGGTTGCAAAATGGTCATAAACAATTTCTTGAAACAAAGACATGGATGCCATTTCCTGGAACAGGCAGTACAGAACCATTTGTAATTAAGGTTACAGGTGGGGTATAGCCCAATCCCTGAGAAACAGATGTTTCATCATAAACAACAATGAGCCTAGTTTGTCTTTACTATGCGATGGCTTTTAAGCCTGGGATGAAGTCAGGCTGCCTCATCACAGGTAACAACTTGGCCTGATCCTGAAGAGAAGACCAAGTTTGACCATTGCTATGAAAGCCCCAACAACTTTGAAAACTTTAGAAAGACTTAATCAAATAACTCTCTCTCTCTCTCTCTCTCTCTCTCTCTCTCTCTCTCTCTCTCTCCCTGTCTCTCTCTTTCTTTGAACTGGTAGTTCAATGTAGTCCAGACTAACCGTGAACTTTCTACATAGCCAAAGTTGACCTTGAATTTCTAGTCCTCTGACCTCTACCTTGGCCTCCAATGTGTTGAAAGCACCACAGGTTGTTTATGTCATACTGGCGACTGAATCCTGGGCTCTTTGCATGCTAGGCAAGTGCTCTGTACAAACCCAGTCCAAGACTTGAATATTAAAACTTTGATTACATGGCATCTGTTGCCTTTGGTGTTCTCAATTATGAAAACCTAACCCAAACTACTACCATGTGTGTGGGTCCCTGCAAGCTCTACTGCCAGCAGAGAAATGGGCCCTGAGAGACAAGAAAGACACCGGGTTCAACATGACTTAATTAACTGGGCTAGTTCAAAGTTCTGGAGTCTGCAGTTTATTTTTTTTTTTTTTTTTTTTTTTTTTTTTTGGTTTTTCGAGACAGGGTTTCTCTGAGTAGCCCTGGCTGTCCTGGAACTCACTCTGTAGACCAGGCTAGCCTCGAACTCTCGAACTCAGAAATCCGCCTGCCTCTGCCTCCCAAGTGCTGGGATTAAAGGCGTGCGCCACCACCGCCCGGCTTGCAGTTTATTTTTTGACATATTTAAGGACAGTATAACTTTGAAAAAAGTTTCCTCATGACTATTATCACAACAAAGCTTCAGGAATTACATCATCAGAACTCCTTTGCAAAGTACATCTCTTTTGTAAAGTACCTGTGACCTCTTGCATCCGAATGAGTTCTGTTGACTAAGAAACAATGCTCCAGAGTCCAGGGGATTCAAATGCAGCCTGATTCCACAAAATAGAAAAGGATCACACAGTTATTAGCAGTGTCCACTCCAGCCATAAATAAGAAGAAAAGGTCAGTGCACTGGCTAATCTTGGTTGTCAACTTGACAAAGTATGGAATTAACAAAACCCAAGCAATGGAGACTCTTGTGAGAGATTGAATCTCGTCTTAGTGACTGTGAAGAGACATGACCAAGGCAACTCTTATAAAAGAAAACAATTAATTGGGGGTTTGCATATAATTTTAGAAGGTTCGTCTACCAATCATGGCAGGAAGCAGAGAGACATGGCACTGTCTCCAGCTTTATATCTTGATCCACAGGCAGCTGTTTGAAAGAGACACACTGAGCCCGGCATAGGTTTTTGAAACTTTGAAGCTTACCACCAGCATAACACACCTCTTCCAACAAGGTTTCTTAATATCTCTTAATCATTCCAAACATCAACTGGGCAGTAAGCATGAAAATATATGAATCTATGGAAAGGAGGCAGTGTTATCATTCAAACTACCCCAGATCATTTGAGGTTGGGAAAATCCATGCTAGATTTCTGCCACATCTTCTGGTGGCATCCCTTATAAGAGAACACAAAAGGAGGAAGCTTTTGCTTATTGCCAGATTGTCTTTAGTATTGCTGGCAAGTTCATGTATCCTAACGGGGAGGCATTCCTTCTTTGGTATTAAGTTATTTCTTTGTGCTTCCAGTGTATGATGAAGACCAATGTAGAGTTATGGGAATCCCACTACAGGGCTCGGCTGCCAGTGTCATGGGAAGTTTGATTGCGCTTACCTCACGTTGTCGCTGGAGGGGTGTCAGGCCATAGGGCAGCCCCCGACACCAGGAATGGGGAAACACAATCTGAGGTGCGGGAATAGCCAGAGCTGGTTTGGAGGTCCCCAGGCCTGCAACGAGGTCAGGCCTTCTGGTTCTCCGGCTTTTGGACACCCAGGTGCCGCTGGATGCTGCAGAAGAGCTGAGAATGGAGTGGGGGGCTCGTGGGCTAGATCTAGCCCAGCCTGACGTGGGAAAGAGAAGGAACTCTGGCTGGATCCCGAGGGGAGAGTCCTTGGCTTGTCAGCAGTTGGTTTAGCTTGGCTTGGTGCTGCTGTGGCTGAGAGATTAGATGGAGGGTTTGTAGGCCTTCTCCATGGCTCACCATGGCGGATCTGGATGAAAAGAGGCAGACCATTGGTTTTAAGAGATTTATTGTCATGGCAGAAAGTGGATGAGTGAAACCATACCCTACTTCTCGGGGAAGGCCTGAGGTTTAAATACCTTTTGCAGGGGGGAGTGTCTGGGAAGGAGAGTTTATTGGCTAAGTCCTCCAGGCCTTTAGGTACCTCATTAAAATGGAGATCTGTCTTAAGCCTAGGTGACCACAGGTTACTTCCCCTACCTATGGAGGGGTTTGGGGGTGTTGCTCTTATGTGGCTGAAGGCCAAAAATCTATGGGGAGCTGTGGCTAGTGACAGGGTCCTGGTGTCCAGGAACCAGGCAAAGCACCTACCACTGTTCCTTCAGGGTCACCCGGGTTTCAAGCCTTAGCTCAATCGGGAACAAGGCTACCTTTCACAGTCCCACAGACCAACAGCTCTTTAAAAAAATTTCCTGGGACTCCAGAATCAGATTGGTATTGTTGAGGCATACAGTCTCATGAACTTAACAAGTACCATATTCTTAGCCTTTCCACTGGGAGACAGCTGTTGTTGGACGACCTGGAAATTTATTTATATATATATATATATATATATCTTCTATTAGTTCTGCTCCTTTAGAGAACTCTAAAATTAATACATACAAAAGGCTCTGGTTTCCACAGATAAGCATTAGTAAAGTGTTCACATAGGCTGCCATTAGTCTCCTCCCTATATCCACAGTTTCTCTGTGTAATTCTGTAGTCCATTCTACCAAGAAGTGAAGTCTGTTTTTCTACCCTCTGAGTCTGGCCTGAGACCTGCCTTATGAACCCCTGAATTGTTACTGGGCCTCCCAGAAGATGAAAACACACATGGAGCAGCCACACTCCACTCCAGTTTAGAGCACTTGGGCCATCTGTCACTCAGGGGAGCTGGCATCTGGTCATGTAGATCCATGAGTGGACCTGGCTGATAGCAACTAGGAAGCACCTGAGTTCTACCCAAACAGTTTGTAGTACTTCCATTTTTATCACTGTGACAAAGTTGTCTGACAAATGGCAACTTAAAGGAGAATGGGTCTGTTTTAGCTCAGAGTTCTAGGCTGCAGTCTGTTACTGATGGAGTGTAAGGTGGGGACACTTGGAAGTAGCTAGCCACACTCGCAGCTTAAAGCAGGGAGAAATGATTGCCTTGCCACCTCCTGCTCAGCTAGCTTTCTCTACTCTCAGTCAATTCAAGTCCTTGAACGAGGGGACATGGTGCTGTCACTTTCTGGCTGGTCTTCCCACATCAACAGAGGCAATAAAGGTAATGCCTCACAGTTGCATAAAGTTGACAAAACAGATCAGCACAGAGCTCAAACCATCATAGAAGCGTTCCATTCATCTTCATTAGCGTTTGATGAGCTTCTTCACTGGGTTGATACTGTCAGCTTGTTCAGAAATGCCGTGTGCTACTGGCCCATTAATATTGCCTCTTTCTTCTAGTACCAAGTCCACATTCAGACCATGTGTGTGCATGTCTCCTGGGCTAGGCTGCTTGGTCTGTCAGCTTTTGCCTACCCCTTCACTTCTCTTACCTCCTCTTATCTCTGACTTCATCAGTCCTGTCTTCACCCAACACATCCCTTTCCATCCACCTGACAGCTTTCAAGAGCAGCTCTATATTTCTTTTCAATTATAGACATCCATTTTCGGTCAGTAACTCAATGGTACAGCTCTGGCCTTATTTGGCTGATGCCCTTCAAGGGAAGTGTTGGGGGCAGGAGAAGGGGTAGTTGTCTGGGTTGTTTATTATGGCCATTATAAACATTACTGTTGACACCTGTGTATTAGTTAGCATTGGGTTGACTGTTTTGCTGTATTTTTTTCCTTTGCATATCTTACAATCTTTAACTTTTAAGCTGGCATTTTCAATTAAAAGGTGTAGAGACAATTAACTTCATTCTATTTCTGTCTGAGAGAATGAGGGGGCAAATTCATTTTGGAATCAATGAATACTAAGAGAGAGCACAAGACATCAGCTCCAGCCCAACTTGCTGAAAGCCTTCCAAACCCACCCGAGGCATCTCAGCTAAAATGAGCTACTCTCTACTATCTTGTGAGGTATGAGGGTTTATACTTTAATTATTTCTGAGGATTCAGGAAACTACAAAATATAGGGATGAGAGTGGCATGGTGCTCAAGACCGACATCTTTCTGCAATAAGGAAATCTGAGCCCCAAACTATTATCTTCCGTGGAGTTGTGAAAATGGTGGTGCAAAAATACTAGATTAACTTTACTGGTGAAGATTTGGAGTCAGCCAAGGGAAATGATTCAGACACCAGAGGAGCAGAGGAGGAACATTTTGGGGTTACAGGGCCAACTGGCTTTTACATAGTCAGACAGAGTGGTCTTTCTCTCTCTCTCTCTCTCTCTCTCTCTCTCTCTCTCTCTCTCTCTCTCTCTCTCTCTCTCTTTCCAAATAAACAAGCAAATGCTTCAAGCTATATATTCATTTTAATAAAATCTTCCATATGGCTCATTTGATTTGGGTTTGCTTTTTCCTATGATCTTTTTTTATCTAGGTCATAAAGCTTACATTGATAAATGTTAAGAATACTATTTACAACAGTAAACTAAAGTTGACATGTTTGTTGAATTGTATTAAATTGGTTATAAAGTTCCAACAGCATATCAGTGAACAGAAGGTTCCAAGATGCCCAATTTTCATCTTATCAAATAAACCAGAACCTAAAGTGATACATCACAACACATACACACACACTCACATAAACATACACACACGCTCAGGCAAACATACACACAAACATATACACACACATATACACATAGACACATATAAACACACACACATATACATATACATTTTTTCTTTCTTAAATACAAGTTTTTTTTTAACATTTTTTGCTTAATCATTCATATACCAAAAGAAGTAACCACTATCAGAAACAGCATTTCTTCTAAAATAGGCAGAAATAAAATAATATGAAATAAAGTAAAAGTTGGCAGTGCTTATTGGGAAAGCATCAGATCCCCTAAAGAGACATAGGCCAGTTCCCAGAACAGTCCACCTGAGTCAGGGAGTTGGGGAAAGGGTAAGGAAAAATAACCTGGTGTGCTTTCTGTGTGCTAAAATACGGCACATGAAGTTACCAAGAGGAGTTGCCTCCTGCAGAATTCCATCAGGTCCCAACCAGCATCTGTCTCTGTTCTCACACTCCAGAAGAATTCACACCAGTTACAGTAAGTAACCAAGGTTTACTTCTAGCAGGTGAGAAGCCAATTACACTGGACTCTCTTGAGCAGAGAGCAGATGAAGCTAGGCTACAGAGGCAAAGGGCTGCCTCTAAGGTCTGGACTCTTTTCTGTCTAGTATTTCTCCAATCTTCAATTGCTGCCCTCCCTGGAGTAATTTGAGGTGGTTCCTTACTGAAATAGGTGGAGGCTTTCTGGACTGACAAACTCAGGCTGTTAGAGGTGCAGCTGTCAGCTGAAACACAATGGACAAAGGCCATGACGTTGGAAAATTGTTAGGGAAACACTCCAGAGATCGGTGTCCATGAGATCTAGAGCATCCTGAATTACTGAGGGAGACTGTCTCCAACAGAATAAAAGGAAAGGAGGAAGAGAGAGAGAGAGAGAGAGAGAGAGAGAGAGAGAGAGAGAGAGAGAGAGAGAGAGAGAGAGAGAGGGGGGGTGGGGGGAGGGAGAGAGAGAGAGAGAGAGAGAGAGAGAGAGAGAGAGAGAGAGAGAGAGAAAGGAAGGAAGGAGGGAAAGAGGGAAGGAGGGAAAACTGAACCACCTAGGTTTAAAAAGAACTAAGTATAGATTGTAGGTCTGGATTATAAAATTCCTTTCACATTTATTTCATTGTTTTACTTTTAAATTTGTTTAATTCTTCTGTATGTTAAGGGCCTCTCTCCATTCTTTATTTTCATCTCCTCAGGATTAATCACTGGCCTGGTATTCGATCCTCCGCCTCTCCATGCATATTTTAGTGCATATTTTAAAATATGTGCTATGTATCCATATTTATGAGCCATACATAGAGTTGCTCTGAATGTTTCCAAATTTATACAAGTATCACATTTTAAATATTCACCCTCTAGTTGCGTATATTCTCACAGACTTAGGGTTTTTGACAGCTTTCCACACTGGCTGCAATCGCAGCTTTTAAAAATCATTATTGTTGCATTATATTTCGTTGTATGACTGTATTAATTCATTCATTTCCCTGCTTGTTGGCATTTGAGCTGCTCGTTTACCCATTAAACATTCTTGCGTGCATGCTGCTATGCTCACAAATATCAAGAAACTCTTCTGTAGGTGAGGTTGGGACATCATGGGGGCGTGCTGATTTTGCACTTCATAAGCTTCATTTCCCAAAGGACAGTTCTACTTTACACCCTCACCAATCCTGAACGACCAACTGTCATCACCCTATGCTTGTGCTGCCCAAACTATTTGTGGTGAATGTAAAAATATTTAATTGAAAATTTGTCTTTTCTGTCAACATTGATGACACCCATGACCACTATGGTTTAAGAGTCCTTTACAAGTCATGCCCAAGCTTAGTCTATGTAACCATGGTGACAGCCAGGGGCGCTCAGAGGTCACAGTTTCTTGTGGGATGGTGGAGCATCTTTTGGGTATATGACTAAGGCTGTTGAACATTTCTTTAAGTGCTTCTCAGTCATTAGAGATTCCTCCATTAAGAACTCTCCCTTTAGATCTGTATTCCATTTTTAATTGGGTTATTTGGTTTGTTGATATCTAGTTTCTTGAGTTCTTCATATATTTTGGATATTAACCTTCTGTTGGATAAGGGTTGGTGTAAAAGGTTTTTTTTTTCCCATTGTGTAGGTTGACATTTTGTCCTTTTGATGGTGTCTTTTGCCTTACAGAAACTTTCTAGTTTCATGAGGTCCCTAACCAGAAAAGATTTCCAATGGGGAGACGGGGGTTGGGACACAAACTGAGCCAAAAACCTTTGAATCACCATTTTTCCTGCCTACGAGAGCTACAGGGGTAAAGATGGAGCAGAAATTGAGGGAAAACTAACCAATGACTGACCCATCTTGAGACTCATGCCTTGAGAGAGAGCCCACCCATGACACAATTACTCTGCTATACTTGCAGACAGGAGCCTAGCATAGCTGTTATCTGAGAGGCTTCACACAGTAACTGATGCAAAGACCCATATCCAAACATGAGGGGGAACTTGGGGAATCCTGTGGGAAAGGAGGAGAAGGATCGAAGGAGCCAGAGAGGTCAAGGATGCCACAAGAAAACCTAGGGACTACAGGGCTCCACAGAGACTGAACTGCCAACCAGAGAGCACGCATGGGACAGACAGACCCAGGCCCTCTGCACATATGTAGCAGTTGTGCAACTTGGTCTTCATGTGGAACTCCTAACATCAGGAGCAGGAGCTGCCTCTGACTCTCTTGCTTGCCTTTAGGATCCTTTCCTTCTAACTAGTCTGCCTTGTCTTGCCACAATAGGAGAAGATGAACTAATTCTGCTGCAATTTGATATGCCAAGAGGGATTGATATCCATGGGAGGCTTCCCCTTTTCTGAAGAGAAAGAAAGGACGGAGGATGTTGGGGGAAAGGATGGAGAAGAGGGGAAATGAGGAGGAAGGGAAGGAGTGGGAGGAAAGGAGGAAGGGGAAACTTAGATGGGGATGTAAAATAAACTTTTAATTAATTGATTATTATTGTTTATTAAAATAAATGATTAGTTAATTAAAAAGAGAAAAGAAAAACAGCAAGGGTGGAACAGAAACTGAAGACAATCCAGCCAAAAGCTAAACCCCTGTGTTCAGTTCACAGACATGAGCCAGGTCTTAGATCCAAAACTAGATTTGTAAAACTCCAGAACATCTGGGCAGTGTTTATTAAAAACAAACTTGACTGGTGACAACTCTCACCGTACTGTGTACTTCTGTGATTGAGACTGTCAAGGGCACATTGCATATTGATCGGATTTTGGCCACGGGAGGAAACTGCCAGTTTTGGCCATGCTGCCTGTGCCTGTAACAGAACCGCCTCCCCAAGACATGTCTCCTCTGCACTGTGTCCATGGAGAGAAAGTCAGCTTCTGTGGTTAAGATGGTTTTTAACTCCTGTTTATTCTCTATGTTTTCTTGTTTGCTAGTTTGAAACGGGGGCACATTGATGTCATTATTAACTATGCTATATTTCTGCATCTCACAAATTAATTTCGGCATGGTTTCCAGGGGTGCTTTCTGTATTCCAAAATCCAATTTCTTTCTTTTCTGTTCCTTTCAACACACTGTATGAGCAGAATAATCAGCTGAAGTTTAATGCTTGCCTTGTGACTGGCTGTCCTTCATCCCTTCATCCTCTGACTCTGAGATGAAAGAGCTCTGTGATTTCTTCCATCCCATGAATCTTCATGGATAACCCCACACAAAGAACTACCAGGAAGATTTCATTTTTCTTCCCAGGGAAAGTATCATTCTCTTTGATATAAAGACGCTCTATGTTGTTCATTATATTTTCTCTTTTCACTTTGGCTACTGAGAAGCCCAATGCTAGCATTTGCCCTTACTAGGTACTGTAGCATTCTCCAACAAGAAAAACTTTAATTTTTAACTTTATTCACTCTATGAGTGTTTTTAATGTTTATCTCTTTTAAGACTTGTTTATTTTTATTATATATATATGAAGCAGGAACTGAAATAAACAGATTGTGAAAGGGTGCTTGCTTACCGACTTGCTCCTCATGGCTTGCTTAGCCTGCTGTCTTAGACAACCCAGGACCACGTGTTTATGGTGGCACCACCTGCAGGAAGCTGGGTCCTCCCGCATTAATCATTAATCAAGAAAATGTCCAACAGACTTGCTGACAGACTCATCTGATGGAGAAAATTTCTCAATTGGTCTTCTCTTTTCCCAAATGACTATAGAATGTGTCCAGGTGCCAAAACAATAAAAAAATAAAAATAAAAATAAACCAAAGAGTGAAAGCTAGCCAGTACATTGCACGTGAGGATCTAGAATATTTAGGATTTCTGCTAGCAGTGAGAGGATCTGTCACATGGGGACGTGAAGGACTAGCTATGGTTTATACCCCTTTTGCAAGCAACACAGAATGATTGATAGTGACTAAAATAAACGTATCAGTTACTTCTGCAAGAGCATTTAAATGAGATAGCACATAGATGTAGTAGCCAATCAAAGTAGATGCCATATAAGACAGCATGGGTGTTCGTGTTACATATTTGTATTCATATGTTCACAGTCACGCCAAAATATCCTACAATACTATCTCGACACAAGCTTTGTTGCAGATGCAGGCCCCGTAATATTACCCTTGTCTTTTCCTAGGATCATCTTAAGGCCTTTGATTTTGCATTGAAAAGACGTGACAGCAGATAGCTGAGTCTTCCGGAGCCCTGTGGGGCCCTCCCCGATGTGACCAATCCCTGTGATGATTACATCCGGGAAGGAAAGGTGCTGCCTAACTGAGTCAGGTAAATCTCTAGGGCAGATGACATCCAGGCAGCCAAGGCAATCAATCATGAAACGATCTTCCGGCAGGCTCGGCCGTGGGGTTTTCAGCTGTGCACACTTAAACAGCTGCTTTAAAAGCATCTCACTGTGTCTCCCTTAGGAAATTATTTCATTGTATAATTGCCCTTGCTTCAAGTGAAATTTTCTTAATGTCCAATTTGAATGGCCTATTTTTCCAGTCTCAGGCCACTGCTCTCCATTCCGTTACTATTAAGCAACTTTAGTAATTCCTTTCCCTTGCAGAGGGGGTGAAATTGGATCCCACATCTCATTTGAAAATGTGGCCTCCTGGTTCTGGCTTCAAAAGTGGACAACACATGATAGGGACAGGGAATCATGATGCTTGTGAGATAGGCGAGTGATTTTCTTGCTAAGTTTTCACCATCTTTTGAAAGCAATTTGTGGCCCTGTCACAGGGAGCAGAGAACATGCAAGCACACAGCATTTCTCTGAGCATGCTGAAACACTAAGGCAAGCGCACAGTGTCATCAAGGAACCTGAGCCTGTAGTAGGTGACATTCATAACCTTCCACGGGAAGGGAGGGAATGTATCTCCAGAAACAGACCTGTATATCACTTTGCTTTCCCAAAGTATAGGAAGACCAGCTGCAAAGGGCAGCCAAAAAATGAGCTGTGGGGAGATGCGGAGTCTTTAGGGAACAGCATGCAATCCAAGCTTGGGGACTTCAAAGTCTTTATGGTAAAATTCATCTGTGGCTCAGATTGAGCTGTTTCATGATGATTGTCCTTCACATGCATATAGATATGTCACATTGGGACATTTTATGGTGTGTTAGAAGTGAAAACACGATTCTGAACTTAATAGTAAGCTTCTTTCTTTATTTCTTTCTTTGTTTGTTTATTTGTTTAGTGTATCAGTCTGTAGTATATTACGGGTGTGTGCAGTGAATGTGTGTGTGTGTATGGTGTATATATATGCATTCATTTAGATGTGTGTTCTTGTATACATATAAGTGCATGCACCCGTGTGTGTGTGTGCATGTACCTGTATGTGTATGTGTGTGTGCATGTGCCTGTGTGTGTGTGCATGTACCTGTATGTGTGTGTGTGTACATGTGCCTCTTTGTGTGTGTGTGTGTGTGCATGTACCTGTATGTGTGTGTATGTACATGTGCCTCTTTGTGTGTGTGTGTGTGTGCATGTACAGCACATATACAGGTGCATTGCCTGTGTAGGACATGTGAACACCAGAGATAAACACTGGTATTTCCCTCAGTTGCTTCTTTATCTTTCATTTGCTGACAGGGGTTCTCTCTGAGCCTGTAGCCCACCATTTAGGGTAGACATGCCTGCCAGCAACTCCCAGCATCCACTTGTCTCTGCCTCCTAGAATTGGGGTTAGAGGCATGCACATGCTGGATGTTTTCACAGGTGTTGGGATGAAAATGCAGGTCTTCCTACTTCTGTAGCAAATGTCTTACCCACTGGGCATCTCCTCTGAACCTTGCTACGTTATTGTTAATGTTAGGACCTTTGTGAATCTGGTCTCATTTTCTCCCTCTCCATGTTCTCCATGTCCTCACTCTCTAAAGGCCATCCCATCCTGACATATACTCTCGGAAACTGAAAGGATGAGATTTTAAGGTTAAGTGCAGAAAAATTACATTTCTTGGTTGGAGGTGTAGCTCAGGGTAGAGGGATTGCCTTGGGTTTGTGGTGCCTGCCAGTATATAAACAGATAAATCAGTTAATTAAGTGAATAAGGGAATGAATGAACTAATTAATTAACAAAGAAATAAAATGTGGTTCTTTCTCCAGCCCAAGTAGCCTAGGCCTGTGCATAATGTATCTCTGCACATTTTGAATACCCCATGAGTCCCGGTTTGTTCATAGATTGTTTGACAGATACTTATAACATCCCTTCCTGATTGACATCTCCTCTGCTTGTTCCAAGTCTGACCTCTTTCCATCTGAAAAGTAAAATTCGATATAACCTAACAAAACCAATCAAATAGCAAATGTAAACATCAGGGCATTCCCTGAGGCTTCATCCTCAGGGGCCCCGACACACCACTATCTGTGCTCTCACAGAGCCCAGGAGAGGAATGGAAATGATTTGGAGAAGGGATCTTCCTCTCCATGGGAGACCTGCCTCACAGGATAGGGAAGAGCAACAAGACAGGCTCATAGAGTGACAAATTTTGCCATTGAGGACACATCATTAGTGACAAATAGAAAGCTACAGAAATTATTTGAGGTTGCAGACTCTGCTGGAAATAGTCAGAGATTTAAGCTTGAGGTAGACATTAATAATAAGAACAATTAGAAAATAGGTTTTTGTGATTGTCAAACTTCTAGCAAAACAGCCCCTCCTCGTTGAAAGGGATGCAGACCCCCTAAAAGTAAAAAAGTTTTTAAAAAGTGGGATGAAACGAACTACCCTGATCATATGTGGAAGATGTGGTTTCCATGGGGATTATGGAGGCAAAATCCTGAGCCGTGGATGGATGCCTGTTCTCATCATTTTCCAATACAGGACATGGGAAGAGGCTGTCAGATTTCGTTGTGGATCAATAATGATCGAATTGTGCTGGAGGCTCAGCAACTCTCCTTTGATTTCTCCAGTTGCAGCCCAGGCTGTTTTCAAATCTTGAAAGCTTAGGTTCCCCATGCTCCATAGCTGTTCTCTCTTGGTCTGCCATCTTGAGGGAGAATAGCTAAGATTGCAGGCATAGGAGCCTCAGGAGATCAGTCCTGTCAGCCTTCCCACAGGTTGTGTGTGTGGGGGTGGGGGGGTGGGGGAGAGAGATGTGTATGATTCACCCTGTCCCTTTTAGTCACAGTAGTAATGCACAGGGTCACTGAGTTGAACTTGGATGGAACCCTTTCTTTGGTCTGTCTGGGCTCTGTGTTCTTAGTGAACGGGTATTTCTTTGAGTCTCTCTAGGGAAAATCAAACAATAGAAGAGCATCTCCATGTGTTAGCACAGATGGCTTTAAAGCTTTGCTGTGCCCACATTAAAACTGCTGAGTGGTCCAAGCCTACAGAAAGCATGCATTCCGGTTTGTTCCAAGATACCAATGGTAGCTGTGGCATGATAAGAAACGTTGCCTTGTTTGTGTTCGTCTATGGTCTCTGAATGAAGTCCCCTTTAAAATGTATCCCATATTACATTTGAAGGTATATACTTTTTTATGATCCATGACTAATATTGTATTACTTTATACTGGAACATTTTTTTTCTAAGCTGCTGGTTGCCTGTTTACTCTGCCTGCTGTTCAGGGTCAGGGCAGCCAAAACCACTGTGCATTTCCCAGGATGCACCACTCCCTAGATTCTACTCAGTCACCTCCCACTCCAAATACTCTAAATTATATTTCACCTTTTCTTGTGTTTCTTTGCCCTACAGCCATTCCTCTTAGCTGGGGTTAAGACACATTCACACACATCTTTGCAAACCCCAATTCCATGTACCCAACATAGGGCAGGACAAAGGCCTCATAGAATCTCAGATAAGTAACTTGTCTTCTTCATATTCTTATTTTTATGCTATTCTTCAGATGAGCCCCACGGCTAATGTATTTGTATTTACTGAAACGCTGACACAATTTATTCTTAAAATTCACAAGCTTCTTAAAGGCAGAGGTTTCATGGACAGCGGCTCAATGTCTTGCAATTACTGACCAGTATCCTATTTTGATCTTTATTGCTGTGACAAACACCATGACCAAAGGCAACTTGGAGAGGAAAGATTTTTTTCTTCTTGTTTTGGTTTATACTTCCACATCACAGTCTTTCTTTGAGGGGAGACAGGGCAAGCATTCAAGCTGAAACCTGGAGGCAGGAACTGAAGCAGAGACCAGGGGAAACACTGCCTATTGAACCGTTGCTCATGGCATGCTCAGCTTGTCTTTGTATAGCACCAGGACCACCTGGACAGGGCTTGCATTGGCTGGAGTGAACTCAGTCCTCTCATATCAATAATTAATCAAGAATATTCTCCATAGACATGCCCACAGGCTAATTTGATACATATATTTCCTTAATTTAGGTTCCTTCTTGCCAGATAATTCTGGCTTGTGCCAAGTTGACAAAAACTAACCATGGCCATGAGGACCCAGTGAAAACACGATGGATAAATTATATGATTAATCATTCTCGTTGCCTTTGACCACATAGAGGGATGAAGAATCATCAGAAATGACCGTATTCATGCACTTTATGCTGACATGACTATACATTCATAGATATAAGCATAGAGATAAAATCCTTGAACTTTAGTAAGTCAAAAATGATAGTCTAGAAATATAGCTTTATAGCAGTCCCTTCATATCCCATGTTGTGGTGCAGTAAAGCCAAAAGCTGTCAGAAGTGGGGCTGTGGTGTTGCATTTAGAGATAAGACATTGTTGCTATTGAATTTAAAGCAAGTTCTAATTTTGTTATTTTAGGATTTTCATATTATAATACATGAACATATGTGAATATGAATTATATATCTATATGACAAGTTCTCACTTTGTAGATTAGGTTGGGTTTGAGTTCAGATATCTGCTTGCCTCTGCCTTTTTCACTGCTGGGTGTGAGCCACCATTCCTGGCTTGTAACACACACACACACACACACACACACACTCACACACACCTGTTTAAAATATCTGTTGTTTTTTTCTGGGTAGCATATGCATGCCTTGTTTACAAGGAAACCAGAAGTGGGGATAAGATCCCCGAGGACCAGAGTTACTGATGGGTGTAAGTTGCCGTGTGGATGCTGAGAATTGAAACCATTTCTTCTGTATGAGTAGCTAGTGTGCTTAACTGCGGAGACATCTCTTCTTCTGATGTATTTTCTTAACCAGCTCCACATAACATTTGTCTTTTGATATTGTCTGTGAATGAAGGTGACTTTTCGGCAAAACTATGAAAATGATGGCTGCCTTTTGGAAATTCATAATATGAGTTAATAGATTAAAAGTTGCCAGATACCACACAGGTTTTAACAATATTAATTGCCCTTGACTGCCCTTTTCTCCCTACAGTTGCTCTAAGTACCCCCTGCTTCACAGAGCAGCTGTAAGTAGTATGGAACACAAAGTGTTCTGGGCTTAAGGAGAAGGCTCATTGGTCAACTGCTTGCTGCATAGATGTGAGGACCTAAGTTTTGATCTCCAACGCCTCCATAAAGCTGTGTGTGGGATGGAGTGTCTGTAATTGTAGCATGTCTGCAGTGAGAAGGCAAGGATGGTGCTTGACACAGGAGGCTCCTCAGGGGCCTTCAGCTCAGTTAGCCTGTCACACTCAACAAGGAGCCAGAGACTTAGTCTTAGTATGTAACAGAAGGCCTGACACCTGAGGCTGACCTCTGGTATCTACACGTGTGCCATGGTGTGCACGGGCCTGCCTCATTATTTTAGAGCTTATATGTGTGTGTGTGCCTATGAATATGTGTATACGTGTATATATGTGTGTTTATTAGATTAGGTTGGGCTTGAATTCAGGGATCTGCTTGCCCCTGTATCCTCCAGTACTGGGTGTGAACTATCATGCCCTGCTTGTTAAACTCGAAGCATGCAGTGTAGATGTGCCCCCAAAACATTACATGTGCACAGATTTAAAAGAAAAACTGTTCCAAGGAAAACACTTCAGGAAATAAGACACTTATTTTCAGTTTATTTTAAATATTGCTTCTGTTGCAGTTTGAGAATCCCCAAAGACCTATTTCTGCTACACTTTGAAGGTGAGGCATTTTCTGTGTCACCTCTGGTTTCTAAGTGATCAAAGCCATCTGTGATACAAGTGTCAGTGAGCAAGTGACTGCAGAGCAGCAACTGTGTCCTCCTCGTGGACCTGTGTGTGGAGCAGAGGGTGGAGGAGGAGGAGGATGGAGTGCCCATGGATCCAGCACAATCTGACTGTTGTCAAGAGTGGAGCCAAAATCGAAACATGCCTCTATGAAAGCTCAAAATTCCATTTCTGTTGCTTCCACTCAATGTCTTTGATTTTTCCAAATCATGCTTTTAAAAATGTGTTTTTCACAAAGGGCTCACACTTCTAATGGTGATTTACAGCTCTATTCCGGCCTTCAAAATATACTCACAGTTATGTAATCTTATTTCTGTAATTCGGATCCCTTACATAAGTCACCAGTGCGCCCTTTTACATTCACACAGAGGTGTAAGAGACCATTAGAGATGACTTTAATTATCTAGCCATGTGTTTACTTTTCTAAGTGTCTGTATATTAATATCTCCACCTAAGCTTATAAACTGAATAACCTGTAATTAAGATATGATGGTGATAAAATTATTAACCAAGATGAAAAACATATTGAGTGTTCTCTTGACAATAAATTAAATTCTGAATATGCTCCAGTTACAGAACCATCACCCTACATAGCCAATTTAAATATCTTAGTGCAAGAAAATATTAGAAGAAAGGCATGATGATACATTGCATTTACTTACAACATGGGGGCAGAGAGAGGCAGAGAGAGAGAGAGAGAGAGAGAGAGAGAGAGAGAGAGAGAGAGAGAGAGAGAGAGAGGCAGAGAGAGATGCAGAGAGGTAGAGAGGCAGAGAGGCAGAGAGGCAGAGAGGGAGAGAGGCAGAGAGGCAGAGAGGGAGAGAGGCAGAGAGGCAGATGGATCTTTGTAAGTTGGGCACAAGCTGATCTAAGTAGTGAGTTCAAAGATAGGCAAAGCTACATAGTTAGTCTTATGTAAAAAAAAAATGATTTAGGTACCAGGGAAGAAGACTTGGCATTTAAATAATATTGAAGGACGCTTATATAATGATGGTGTATATACTATAAAACCCATCTATACTATTAATGTATATAAGGCTTAAATGCACCTAAGTGGCTCAGTAATTCTAAAGATTATAAAACAAAACCCAAAGTTTCCCAGAGTTCTATGGGAGGAGGGTAAGCATTCCAATTCATGTTTGGATTATTTGACTTTAGCATTACTGTCAAAATCTGAAGGCTAAATAGAGAATTTTTTTAAGTGAATATTGGCTGGTGAGATAATTAAACGGGTAAAGGGACTTGCCATCAAGGTGGAAGACTTGAGTTCCATCCCAGGAACCCATACAGTAGGAGAGAACTGACTCCTGCAAATTGTACTATAACTTTCACATGTGCACCATGGCATGTGTGTACATGTACACACACACACACACACACACACACACACACACTAAATAAATAAGTAAATAAATAAATAAATAAAATTAGAAAATGAATCCACATTGGCCAAGACCCTCCTTGCATTAAGGAAAGATCTTAGCTAAGACAGTGTACTGACTTTCCACAGTGTGGTTATTGGTTCAATGACTCAATAAAAAAAAAGAAATATTCTTATTATGCTTTTCATGATCAGGGATTATGTTGATGAAAAATTAAGTAGACCCAGATATGGGAAAATGGAGCAGACTTCGAAAGGAGCAGAGTTAATTAGAATAGCATAAAAGCCCCCTTGAAAGGAAGAAAGAAACTATAGACAGAAAGAAATGATAATCTACTAAGTAGGGTTTTTAAGTGCTTAGCTCTATCCACAGCTAAACAACATGAAAACGAAAAATCCAGAGGAGGCAATGTGATCACATGAAAACCGATGAGAATTTCCCTGATGCTGTTCCCCAAACTCATTTTTAGGGAGGAAATATAAACAACAAAGCAATTATTATCCAGTGGTATTAAGATGAAAGCTCTGAGGTTTCATTCCCTCAAAGAAACATCTTTCCAAGGGCTAATCAGAGTCCAGAGGTCAGTTATTAATTTTTAAATGTTGTCCTAACTCAATTTTAACCATGGACTCCATAGGGAATTATACATCATGGGGATTGGATAGCCACAGGCTTCGCATATTTGCGTTGCAGATGTTCTAGCCTTTGTGATTAAATAATTTCTATATGCTTTCTTTTTCAGTTACCAGGGCAAATGTCAGCGCCTTTGAGATGTTGGCTCATTGTTCAAACCTATAGTACACTAGAGTGCATGGTTCAGTATAACAGGAGACATCATGCTCTGCCTTCCCTATATTAATATAAAGAAATTTATCTTCCAGGTACATAGTTTAACCCCAGTGAAGACAGAACAAGACTAGATATAGAGTAGATATTTGTATTAACAACATTTAGAAATTCCTAAATAGATACAGTATAGCTCTACACCTCCAATATTTCCAAAATTGAAAGCAATGACACAGATATTAACTTAATATGTTCATGGCCCTTATGAGGCTATCAAGATGGGGGGATATTCTTGGTACTAATATTTGTTTATGGCATCTCTCAGAGAGACGTCATTCAACTCAAAATGCCTGGGAACCACTTTTCCATATAGCGTTCATGAGATGATGCCAAGAAAGAATAACATGGAGACTAATAAAACACAAACTGATAGTGAATGTTCAGTCAAAATTAGATTTCTATATGATCCCTCCAAGGCACAAGGACCATCATAGAGGAAGGGATGGGAAGAATGTAAGAGCTGGCAGAAGAAGCAGACTTTCTTGGAACACTGTCTCC
The DNA here is from genome assembly GCF_004785775.1 of Grammomys surdaster. Classification (NCBI taxonomy): domain Eukaryota; kingdom Metazoa; phylum Chordata; class Mammalia; order Rodentia; family Muridae; genus Grammomys; species Grammomys surdaster. The sequence continues at coordinate 672,446 of NW_021620449.1, read as the reverse complement.
CAGGTCTGATACAGAGTGGCCTGACTGAGCATCTCTGAATACCTACACACAATGGAGTCTGTCAACATTCTGTCATGGGAGGAGGAGGCTTATGAATCCCTGTCCCTCTCTGAGGATTTATACGTAGTTAATGGTGATGAGGGGATAGAGACACTTTCCCTCTAAGAAGGTAATTGTGCAAGCTCCTGTGAACAATCCCCTCTCCTTGCTTCTGTAAGAAGCCCTAATGAAACACATTGATTCAGAGCAAATCAGTAAGCAGCACTCCTCCATGGGCTTTGCATCAGCTCCTGCCTCCAGGTTCCAGCCTTGTTTGAGTTCCTGTCCTGACCTTCATTAGTGATGAAAAATATTGAAGTGTAAGTCAAATAAAGCTTCCCCCCTCAAAAAAGTCCTCATTGACTCATTAAAAACAGACAGACAGACAGACAGACAGACAGACAGACAGACAGTGCATGGAGGCAGTGGAGCTAACTGAGAAGAGGGAGGGTATCAGGAGAGTTTGAGGAGACACTGAGTTTAAATGTGGTCAAAATGCATTCTATTCAAATATGAAAATGTCGTTCTATATAATTAACATCTATCTGCTAATGAAACCATTAACTAATTAAGTAAACAACACATAGAAAGAGAGATGGAAACAAACTGGTGGTAAAAACATGACCTTCCTCCATAAGGTCAAATAAGCTTTTATTTGGATTAAACACTACAATACCATATATATCCATTTAAAAAAAGAAAACTCTCTAGTGAATATAAATTACTCCTTCCATTCCTTAACTCTTCCCTTTTTCCATTACAGCTTTGGTACCGTGTGATTTAGTTTACATATATTTTTAAATACTTTTAGCATCACAAACTCAACACAAAGTACAAAACTAATCCGAATCAGGGATATTGTAATCTACACAGTGGTATTCAGTGGTAGGAGAAAATCTTACCTTGATGAATTCATGTCACTAGCTAAGCTAGAAAGGCATACCTAGCAGACATGACAGAAATATGCACCATTAACCAGCTAATGTGTGTATTAGTCTTTGATTAGTTTGTACAGAATACCAGCAGCAATCGTTTGCACGTTGAGTGTATATGGAAGTCCTCAGCCAGTTGTCAAAGTCTCCTCTTCTTTTGAAGGCCATGAGTTAACATCTGATGAAGTGGAAGGCAGGCAGCCTGAGCTCTCAGAACTTGACCTGCCAGCCTGCGTTACTCATGCTCCCACAGTTTGTTCTGCAGCTAGCAGACATGACAGGAACCGTGCTGGAAGGGCAGTGTGGCCCCATCAACCTTAGGTTGTTCTGAGGGGTTGGCGGTGTGACGTTACAGTACACAGGCATTCCGGTGGCTGGGAGTGACCCTTGGCCTGCCTGATTGGGCAGCATGATTGGCGGTTGGTATGTCTGCTGGGGCACTGCTTGAGAACCTTGGGTCATTGGCACCTGTGGGAGACACAAGTATGAAAATACTGTTTAATGTGTTCAGGGAGGAGACTGTGTCATAAATATTGCTCAAGTGTTTGAGATCCCCTGAGCAGATCCCTAATATCTATCACTTATTAGCTATTTCACTTGGAGAAAGTCACTTAACCTGTCTGACTGTACGACTCTTGACACTGGTACAGAGTACCATGACTTATGAATATGTTGTGCTACATTCGGAGGGATCGTGGGCTGCACGTAGCCTGTGAACCATAGGTTGAACATACATGGGGACCATTTGAATAAGTACATCTCTGTCAAAGAACCTCTGAAAGTTTGGCAGGGAGAGATTCCAGGATGCAGCAGATGCTTACATGTGTGAAGTCTTCTTGCCTCCTCTTCTCCCTCCTCTCCTCTGCTCCTTCCTTTGCCTCAACACAGTATCTGGACCCCCACCTAGCTGTCTCTCAGTGTGGAAAAACATGCCCCTTTCTGTTTGCATGAGAAGAAGCTTGGCATCTTCCTTCATAAGGAGGGGGTTTTGTCCACATAGAAGGCTTGAGTATAGTGTCTTTAAAGCTAGAAACACCAAGTACAGCTAAATTGAATGACCAAACCATTTTCCTCTCTCCTCATTTCTTCTTCTTGGCAGCTCCAGGTTATAAATTACAAAAGCTCACACAATATGTGTTAAAGACTCAATATCTGCCCTGACCTGCAGAATGGAATTGTCTCTGCATCAGGGTGCTTTAAATGCCTCTGAGACACCACATAAAAACCTGTGATAATTTGCAACTCCAGTAGAAAGACGTTTACTTGAGTAGATACAAATATGGTGGAGACATAGCCACAATGAATTTCTACCAAGTATCATTTCAACAGGGTGCCCAAAGGTCTTCTGGGATAGAACATCAAAGAATTTCCTTCAATGAATAGAAGTTTTATGGAAGCAAACCCAGCATAACATTTAAAAGCGCTGACATTTGTAACACTTGCACACCAATTTTTTGTTTACTTTTATATCTCAATTCAAAGTGAACTAATGGGTGCATGGGTCAACCATCCATGACTCTACTACACTCAACACCTGCAACTTCCTATAACTTCTGTTTTGACAAGTGTGAGTTTGTGGACTGGGTTTTCCCCAATGCTGGCACACACCTGATAAGAAGACATGGTTGGGTAGGAGACCATCACACCATGCACCGGGGCTCCTTGCTGACTGCTCATCACACCCTGGCTGTGAGCTGGCTGCTGTACTCCCATCAGGCCTTGGAAGCCCTGCTGACCAGACAAGACTGGCTGGTAACCTGTCAAGGAGAGAAAAACAAAATTCTTCTGAATGGATTGTAAGTGACTGTCATGGAAAGAAATTGTGGTATTGTGTAGGGTGGGAGCAGCTCTTGTTTCTAAGTGAGCCTCGGACACCTCAGTCTACACGCTGTGGATAAGTTATCCAGGTGTTTGTTTCCTAAGAATGAAAAATGTTTTTAAAACAACCTCGAAGTGTGGACAGTGTTATGGCTTCAAAAGGTCCACTGACATGTCCATTGCTACATAAAACAGTTCAATAAAAATCTTCTGATATATCTATTGTTACAAAGAATGGTTCAATGAACCTCCTCTGACACTTCCATTGCTGTATAAAATACTCAACAACAACAACAAAGCAGTCTGATACTTCTATTGTTACATAGGATGGGCCAATGACAACCTGGTATTTCTACTGTTACACAGACTAGTCCAGTGAGCACGTGTCTATGATAAATTCATCATTACACAGGGTCCTCTCTTGACATCATAAATTATAGCTTTTATGGTTGGGTTCCCTAATGGTCTCAATAATTTCAGATAGTTAAGAATGTTTTAGTTTAAATGGCGTTATCACTGATTTCCCCACTCTCCTGAACTTGCTTTATACATGCAGAAACCACCAGTCTGTTCACACAGTATGCATTCTATTTGGCCAGGTCCTGGTGAACAAGACGACTCCAATGCTGAGTAATTAAACATCCACTGATGGTGGTGTGTCAGCAAGAGAAAAGTATTCTGTTCAACAGTTAGCTCCTGGGAGAACATTCCAGTAATACACTCAATCAATAGTCAAGAACATGCATCAGATATCATAGAATACAATATTTTTTAAATTATCTATTTTTATTCATTTGGATGGGTCATTTGGTTGACTCTTCTTCTTTTTTCTCAATTGATAGAGCAGATTTTATTTAGTTTTGTTAGAAACAAGGGGTTTAAAACGCATTGTAAAAGAAGACTGAGAACTGCTCTTATAAATGTTGAAGAAAGTTATGACTTTGATAGGACGATACAGTAGTAAATAAACACAACAGCATCCATTGAGGCTGTAAACCAAGGTGTGTCCGGAGCTAGCATCAGTATCTTACACTGAGAAATTGGGACCAGATAGGAGAATCTTACCACAGACACTGAGATAAATGGTACAGTTGGATTCTAAAAATGAAACAAGAACACAGACTGTATAGACATTGTTAACAGATGCATGTGGTGAGTACTTGTGAATGCTGTGATTTTATAATGAGGGAAGATGAAATCTTAGTCTTCCCAGAAGAAAATACTTGTCTCTGTAAATATATATCTCTTCATTTATATGAGGCATATCAGAGAGCGATACTGCAGGGAGTTGCTGACTTAGAAGACCAGTTCTATTCTCCAAGTTGGTTTGAAGCAAGCTACTGGCATGGAAGACAGCAGACAACAGTCTGGGGACAGGCCACATTAGGAGGCTAGGGGGTTGAGTCAGTATGTATTTCTAAAGTCACCCTTTCAACAGCCTTGAGGGTCATCTTATTTTTTCTTCCCACTTTGCACCCTGTTCCTTATTACAGAGGATTTTAATTTAGTAAATTATTTAAAACCCACATAAGGACACCATGTATCATCAATCAAATTAAGAGTAGTGGCTGTCTTTCTGCTCTATCTTCACCAGGACACATGTTCAACACTTTTCTTTCCTGTGTTTAGAGTTTCATGTAGCCCCCAGAATCTCATCTCCAAGGGCTCACACCTACAAGTGTGTGTAGCTCAACCACAAACCTACCTGACCTGGGTTAAGGAATATCACATAGGCCATGACATGCTAGCTGTGTTTCTCAGGTCTAAATGTGGAGCTGCCTGAATACACTTCCTTTTAAAATGGTTTCTGTTGGTCTTTAATGTCCACACCCTCCATTCTAATGTATACATCCAGCTGCGGTGGAACTTACATCATGAGGTCTGGCAGGGAGGTAGATAGCTTAGTCAAGTGCTTGCCTTGCAAGCATGAAGACCTGAGTTCAATCCATAGAACTCTTGTTTAAAAGAAAAAAAAATCTGAGTGTCTTGCAAGCATGAAGACCTGAGTTCAATCCATAGAACTCTTGTTTAAGAGAAAAAAAAATCTGAGTGTGCTGATGAAGAGGTAAATTCCACCAGACCCCTCCCCTCCTGGAAAAGAAAGGTCATAGACTGCTTAGGCACCCATCCCCTCCAGAAGATAGAGGCTAATTAACATTCCTCAGACCACAAAGGGTGGGGACTGACCTGCAGGTGGGGAGAGGGCCCAGAGCACATGGACAATGAACGGTTTGGCCACACACAGACAAGAGAGGTCCTTGCTGTTTCATTCCCTGAAGACCAATCAGTTTAAAAAGCCACTGTTCTGCCAATCACATTGTGCCTAATGGTCTCTACCCTAGAGAGTGTATAAATGTCAGCTGAACAATCTGTGCAGGGTCATCTCTCCTTTTGGGGTGCAGAATGGCCCCAGCATGCTGGAACATTAAAAATTCCTCTTGCATTTTGTATCCATCTCTCGTCTCCTGGTGGTTCATTCAGGGGGTCTCCAGTAAACTAAGGCTCTGTTCACAAGAGTCTTACACTGACACATGCTTATAATTTCAGTGCCAGGGAGGCAGAGAAAGGCAGATCCTGGGTCCTGCTGCCTATCCAGTCTAGTCTTTTAGGTGATTCCCAAGCCAGTGAGAGACCCTAAATTAAAAAGAAAAGTGGCAACCTCTGAAAAATGACACCCAAGTGTATTGTCTGTTCTACACACACACACACACACACACACACTCACACACACACAGAAACACACACATACATAGAGACAGAGACTGAGACAGAGAGAGTCAGAGACACACAGACACACACACATTCACACACACACTCAGACACACACAGACATAGACAAACACACACATCCATTCACACACACATACACAGACATAGATAGACAAAGACAGAAACACACACTCAGACACACATAGACATAGACAGACTGACAGATAGACACAAATACTCAGACACACACAGACATAGACACACACACACAGAACTCACATACACAAAAGAAAGTTATGCCCTGACAAGACAATTTGAGAGTATTTTACTATTTCCTTACCAGTTATTTTGAACCACATTAGGTCTTTTGTAGCATGCTCTGTAGTATACATAAAAAAATGAAATGGTTGTGGGAGGGTTACAATCAATTATGAGCTATAGTCTCTTTTACCATTTGTTTTTGTAGCAGAGAGCAGGCAATTTGAACTCACTGTCAAGGTCATGACATTGAGAATACTAAAACAGACATATTTCTGGCTGGAAACTGAGGGCAAACTTTTAGCATTTGGCATCTGAATAGACCTTTTACTATGTATAGCCACTAGGTTAGTTCTTTTTAAAGTGTCACAACCCCTTTGGGGGGGATAAAAGAACCTTTTATAAGGGGTTGTTTAAGAACATTGGAAAACATAGATATGTACATTAGGATTTATAACAGTAGCAAAATTACAGCTATGAAGTAGCAACGAAAGTAATTTCATGGTTGGTGTGGGGGGTCATGACAGCATGAGGAACTGTAGTATTAAAACATCATAGCATTAGGAAGGTTGAGAACCACTGAACTAGGTCAATAATCAACAACAACAAAAAGTAAAATGCGGACGTGAGGAAGATGAGGGAAGGAGAACAAGGGAGAAAGCTGCCTAATGTCCAAAGCTCATTTGTATGTTTGCGGATCAGACGAGTCCACCCTTCTACAGAATCATTGTGTTAAAGAATAAACTATTGTGGCTGACAAGAGAGTGCTGGCTTAGCCATCACTAAACTAAAACTAAGGTGAAGAGAAAATAAGAGAGCTACAAGATGTTCAGGGATAGATAGATAGATAGATAGATAGATAGATAGATAGATAGATGGATGGATGGATGGATGGATAGATAGATAGATAGATAGATAGATATGGACAGAGACAGAGATAGAGTCAGAAACACACAAACACAGAGAAGGAGATATATATATATATATATATATATATATATATATATATATAGAGAGAGAGAGAGAGAATAAAAAGTTCCCTTGTAGAAAAATGAGGAACCATTCAAGGACAGGCAGAGCATGTGAAGGCTGAGTCGCCCCCGTCTCCACATAGGGCACAGCCTGCTGCATAGCTATATACATTCTTCCCGGGAACATAGATGCAGCTACATGCAGCTTCTCCCTCCCCAGGCCTCATCCCAGGATGATTTGTGAGAGTTAGCTTTGGTTATGCATAGCAATATGCTACCAGCCCTGCACTGGGGTCCCACAGTAAACACACTTAAGGCAAATAAGGATTTATGTGGGGGAGGTGAATAGTCTTCAATTTCAAGATGAAAACGGAAGCATAAGGGAGGCTCAATTTATATTCATGAATCCCATTCGCTTCTCAATTCGCTCTCCAGGCAAGAAATTTACATCTGGAATGGTTTAATTGGAGGTACCCATTTCTTTAAATTATGCTAGAGAAGGTGGGCTTCAGAGGAGTCCCTGAGACAGGAGGCTGCTTGGGATGTGATCTGAACTCCTGTGAAGATGCAGGGAACTAAAAATAACATAGTGGTGACCCAAGAATGAACCAGCAGCTTCTGCCTGAGACAGGCTTTGTCTGAGGCAGAGATGGCAGAGCCCCTGGCAGCCTGCTTATCTTGCCTGCTCAAATGAAAAATGTGTTCCAGTTTGTCAATTGGTCGCTGTGAAACGATCATTCTTTCATATTTATGGAGGATTAGTCAGCTATAATACATCTTACAAAATAGGGGAGGAAAAAAAAAGCAACACCCTTCTGCCTCACAGGCTTGCTCAGGAAATGATGAAGACATTAGCTGTATTTTTATTATTTCATACCTAGTTGAGATTGATTCCATTTTCAAGTCCTGTGTGGCATTTATTTTTTCTGAAAGTGAAAGAGTTAAAGGTGACCAGATGCCTCCTGGCCACTAAATAGCCAACTCTGCTAAAGGGAGACTTTACAGAGTGTGGTCCTTGTTAAATCTATATCTATATCTATATCTATATCTATATCTATATCTATATCTATATCTATATCTATATCTATATCTATATCTATATCTATATCTATATCTATATCTATATCTATATCTATATCTATATATATATATAAAGTTTGTCTTGTTGCAATACGATGAAAACGATCTGAATGTAAAATGATCTGACACAATACGTTGTTGCAAATGATAGTTTAACTCTTACTTAAAGGTTTTGCTATTTGGAAATGAATGAAATGGGCCAAATAGTATCTAGCATTTATGGATTCAGGTTATCTCGGCTGCTGTTGGCTGTCAAAAGGAACAAGCCGGGAGGGTAGCAAGAGAATGGATTTCTCAGAAAGGGTCGTGGGCTGTCTTATGTTGTGAGACTGGGTGAGGTATTCTTAATGGGGTAGATGTCTTTCTCTACTATCAGTTAACAGTCTGCTTAATACATTGATTTCCCCTCCTTTCTGAGTACTGGCTCAGTGGGTAGAGTGTTTGCCATGCAAATGTGAGGATTAGAGTTCTGGTCCCCAGAATCTACATAAATGCTGGATGGGCAGTACTCTGCCTATAATTCCAGCACTTGGAAGGTAGATGCAATAGATAGCTACAGCAAGCTTGCTAGCAAGGATGGATAGCCATATCAGTAAGCTCTGGGTTTAACTGAGAGACCCGGCCTCAACGAAGATCAATTGAAGATCGACTGAAGAAGACTCCAATTGTCAACCTTAGGCTTCTACATGCACATGCACATGCACATACATACACACACACAAATACACAGGCATACACATATGCCACACAGGTATCCCAGATGACCCAAGTTACATAGACCCCTGCATTCCTAAGGAATTGTCTCTGGAATTGCTTCTGAATTCAAACTCTGTTCGTTTGAGATGAGCTGTGAGATCATGGTGGTTCCTGATTCTGATGAAGCTGGTCATGAACATGAAGACAAATTGCTTGTCTGGGACTGGCCTCTCCTTTTGCAAGCTTCCACTATCTGTTGGCTCTTGGCTCTCATGAACTCTTCTAAGTCTTCCCTTGCTTCGAAATCTTTCATCATACTCCAGTCTTACACTTACTTGTTTAGAACACGGTCTCGGGCCAAGTTAGAGTTAAGTGCTTTCTCGTGATGATGCAGAATCCTAAGAAGCAGTCGTTCTCATAAAACACATTTTATGAAAAGTGAAGACTTTAAAAGATACAGTAAATCATTAAAGTCTCAAAGCCACTATGAGAGACAAATAGAATTTTTGCTGTGGCTTCTGACCCTGTAACCCTCATGCATTCTCTCTCTCTCTGTCTCTCTGTCTCTCTCTCTGTCTCTCTCTCTCTGTCTCTCTCTCTCTCTCTGTCTCTCTCTCTCTGTCTCTCTCTGTCTCTCTGTCTCTCTGTCTCTCTGTCTCTCTGTCTCTCTCTCTGTCTCTCTCTCTGTCTCTCTCTCTCTCTCTCTCTCTCTCTCCTCTCTCTCTCTTTCTCTCTGCCATTTATTATGCAGGCTTCCCCATTTCTTGCAGGTAATATAATCTCTCTCATGTGGCAGATGCTCAATAACCATTTGGTACATTAATTGTTTTTTCAATAGTTAATGCAATTAGGTAAAGAGGAGAAGAATTATGGCTCAGAGTTTTTGAGCAAATTCCTCTTCGTATGAAAGGAAGAAAATCAAAGCTGAAACATGACTGCCTTTCGAAAACCAACTCTTACCTCTCAGTAACTGTCCCGAAGGCTGACTTTGTAGATGGTAGGAGAGTAGGTAGACCCTCAGGGTGTGGAATGAAATTGGTGGCTGTTCAAGTAAGTGGATTACACTCTGAAAATCTTGGCAGATCAGACAGGGTGATGACCTTCAGTTTTGTTCTCTTACACCCTTACCCTGACCAATAGAAATTTAAGGAGGGTGTTTTGTTTGTTTTTGTTTGTTTATTTTTGTTTTGTTATATAGGTTATTCACGCAAGTGTAGTCTACCACTAAGGAGAAACTGAGGCAGAAACTCAGTGACTAGTCTTCTCATAACCACAGTCCAGGCAGAGAGAAACGGATGAATGCTGTCTGCTTACTTACTTGTTTAACTAGCTTTTGAATTCTTAGCAGCCCCTGAAAGGTTACTGCCCATATTTAGGATGGGTATTCCTACCTCGATTAACAATCAAGTTGATCTCTCACCGATTCCCTCGAAGGCCAAACTGATCACTGCAGATCCTCCATGGAGGCCTTCTTCTCGAGTAACTTTAGGTTGTCTCGAGTTGAGAGTTAGAATCATCACAGGTAGCTTAACTCTATATGATTTCCACTCATTTCTAACCCTCCTAGACCACTGGTTAACTCTAGGAAGAGCACTGGGCTGATGGAGATGGAGGCAGTGCTCATAGTATTTTTGAGGGTAAATATGGGTGTGAGAAATACAGGAATTTGCAAAGCAACCTAGAATAACAGATCAGGGGCTGGAGAAAAAGCAAAAACCTCCTTGCCTGAGGCCATTTCAAGATGCTGTAGTTGGAGTGTATGCTACAGTTATATGTTCTCACCGTGTGGATACTGTGGATGTGTTCCTTAGTTTTATTTCACTACAAAGGTTGCATCTCTAGGACACGATGCCTTTCCTTGCTTCAGCAACCACAGCCTTTGTGGTCTGAGGGGGCTGTGGATGAGGAAAGCAAGTATGTAGCTTTATACCGCAGAATCCCTGAGGGTTCCTGAAGTGAACTACCACCTTATGCTCAGAGAGCAGCCTTTGGACACTTCACTGGAAGGCATATCCACCTACATCCTGCCCAAGGAGGTTGGCATCCTTGAGGTTCCCCAGACACATCTAATTTCGCTGATTTTAATGACAGTGTTTGAGTCTAACACAATCTACCAGTCTGCTAGTGCATGTGATTCAAAAGCTATGCCTGGCCTTTAAGGCAAGGACACAGAGGATAAGGATTATCTTTTCCCTCTCGCCGTAGAAGCCCATTAGGAGCTGTTTCTTCTTTGATATAAATGCCCTCTCTCACCTTACTTATTGGTAGTCTCTGGATTCATTCCCTGCCTTTCCCTTGATATTTATTATTTAGTGGCTTTAATTCCTCAGGAAGAGGGTGCCTTGACCTGGGAGGAGCCTGCATGAGAATGTGCTATGCTCAGTGAGCTCCTTCAGAGACCCACCCATCCTAATGACTTTGAAGGGAGCCATGACAGGCCTAAGTGGAGCCAGACTTCCCGAAGAGTCTCTTCGCTCTTCACTTGCTCCTTTCCTCATTAGCTTTCATCCTTCACAGTGAGTAATTCTTAAAAGCCTCTTTACTGTCCCCCGAGAACAACCACGCACAGGTCATTGTCTGATGGTAACACACATCAGAGGAACCATCCTATTACTGCCAGCCTGGGGGCCTCTTCCCTGCAATTACACCACCCTGATCCAAGTTATCACAAACATAAAGCTGGATTGCATTCTCTCTTTTCTTTCTTTCTTTTTTTCCTTCTCTCTCTTTTTCTTCTTTTCTTAAATCAGGACAAACATGAGAGGCATTGTTAAATGACTAGAGGGATGGATCATGTACAGAATTTCAATGAAGGCTCTGAGGGAAGCAGAGCTGAATTCCATTTTAAATGGAAGAGGCTGTCATATTATTGAAGTAATTCTCTGAACTTCCCTGGCCCAGAGTGCTATGCTGACAGCCAGAGATCTCCCATAATCCAGAGGGAGGAAGGCTGCCCGCAAGACTCACCAACATTTTACTTTCTTAATGAGGGTAGGGCCTCAGAGGAAAATAGAGCATCAATGTGCCTCAGCTGGCCTGTTAATTGTAATGCTATACATTCACCTGGATGGCAGCAGAACACTGAGCCAGAAAGAAGACTTTCTCCAAAACAAGCTCGGGGGCAAGGGGCAGAGTCAAGAGAAAGATAGAGAAGGTTTTGGTAACTGGGCCCTTGGTAATCCATTTCTACAGATTTAATTCTTTTCACCTGGAGGCTATGAGTCATGAGGTCAGCATCACTGACCTGCATGGCTACAGGGTATAAGGGTATAACCAGCCCTGGCCAACCACCTTAAAATAAGGACCATAGCCTCAGATCCAATTGGTAGGTAGCTATCCATGACTACAAAAGGGAAACCTTTTACTTAAGGGACAGTTAATGTCTCAGAAAAGTCTTAGATTCATTCTGCATTTGATGCCAAATTTACTTTGGCCTTCACACATTCAGAATTTTATTGCCACACCCCCTTCTTTTTTTTTTTCACAACTTACCCCCACAATCAGTTCTGTGATGTCATTTGGGGTCATGATCCACAACTTCAGAAGCTTCTGATAGGAAGATGAGTGGTTAATGTTAGTGAAGTTGTATGAGGTAGGAAGAATCAGGATTCACGCATGCAAAGCCTCGAGAGGTGAGAAATAAGTTCAAAGGTGGTTAGATTCCGGTAGGGATAGTAGAAGGAGACAGATGTACAAATCAAGCTCAAACTGTAGGGCCTTAAACACTCTGTTATAAAATGGAAATTTAATGCTGACAGGTCGGATTGGAGTGGAGAGTGACGGTGTAGACCTAAGTGGAAATGGTGGACATTTTCATAAGGACATCCCTGGACTCATGGAAGATGCAGAGTTGAAGGCTGGGAGTCCATGGGGACAACAACAGTGAACCAAGAGAAAAAATGGAGACACAGCTGAGACAGTGTAATAGGAGTAGAAATAAGAAACATATCCAAGAAATACTTAGAATGTGAGATGTGGTCGCCTGTCATCCAGGTACAGAAAGGAATGGCAGAGAATGAAGGCCAGCCCTAGCAATCCTATTAGTTAAATATGTATGTAACTAAGGGTAATCCCTTAGTTGGAGACACTAGGGGGACAAATGCATACTGGTTATTAGTAAATAAATGAGTGAGAGGATATGAAGCCTTTTTATTTTATTTTACTTTTTTGGTCTTAGGGCATAGGTTTGGAAGTCACTAGAACATGGCTGCTCTTGAGTACAGTACGTTTATGAGTGATTATCATCTGGACTGGCTACTGAAATGGACCTATAAGTCACAGGAACACTCAAGCATTAACTTGTAGAAATGAAAAATCAATAGAAGTCTGAGGAGAGGTGGAAAGGTAAGAAGAACCAGAAGAGCCTGGAATCCAAAGTAGAGAGAGGTGTGTGTGAGAACAAAGTCAGAAAATGAAGAATGCTGCAGAGCTGTTGTGGAAGAGAGGTGCCAAGTCTATGTTCAACAAATAATAGTGACCTGGATGGAAACAAAGGCAACAGAAGACAATAGTTCCCTCAAGAAGCATGGCAGTTAGGCCAAGTGCTGGACAGGGGACCAGAAAGCCAGGCACATCTGATTGTCTGGATTTTGATGGTGTATTTTTACTGCTTTTGAAACATGGATAAAGGTAAGGGTCTTTAAATTTTGAAAGGGGATACATGGTAAATGATTTAAAATCAAGGAGAGAGTAGAATAGACTACAAATTGCTATGGGCCCTCTGTCATTACATACATTTACATTAAGGTCTGTATACAACCAGGAGGGCTGGGGGCTGGGGATAGAGAACCTTCCTTCTTCTCTCTGGATAATCTGAACTCTCAATCTCAGCATGCTGATTACTATCATGGATCTCATTCAATCCTTCAGTGACTTGTCTTGGGTTTTTCCTCCCTGAAAACTTGACTGAAGACACTAGACATCTCAGAAAATGAATGGGAAGCACAAAACTGTGCTGTATGATAATTCTGATTGATAATTCTGTACGATAATGATAAGCCAACAAATAACACCCATGACAAGCCCCTGAAAGACTATGAGGGAAAAAATGCTTTTATTTTCATTTTGAGGTCATGATTAGTGTACTTTAATCCACATGGAATAGAGATAACTCTCCAGATATTCAGTAGAGATCAATAAGAAAGTCTGGTTTCAGATGAACCTTCCACTCAAACTTAGTAGACAGTGCTTTTTGACTTGATGAAGCATTCCGTAGCAGCTACTAAGTTTGACAATCAAGCTAAATTCCATTAGAAAGAATTGGGAAGATGTTTTCTATCTGCCACAGATACATAAGTGTATGTGTGTCTGTATTTCATTTACATACATATATATTTCATATACATGTACATATGAAAATGCCACATGCTAACCAGGATCTAGTTTTTTTTTCTCAAGGTTCAGGAAGATTTTGTTTTTAACATGGAAGGTATTTATTCTTGCATGCCAAGCACTCTGCTGACTGACCTCTCTCCCAAGGCTAAACATTTTTAAAGTTGTCATTACAGTTAGAGCAGGGAACATGGCTTCTGATTCCTTGTGATTTTGTAATGACATCAATATCCCAATAGACAAAACCCCAATGCAAAACCCTCTGGATACCAGACAATGTTGTACACTCAAACAATAGTCAAGAGACAATTTCCATTCATCTGTATAACCATCATTGATGGAACAGCACTAAGGAAGATCTTCCATTCTATATATGAGGAATTGTCATTTACAAGTGCCTTTTGAAAATCTGGGCCAAGGCAATTATCAGAAATCCACAGGCTTGCCCACACAAGCTGATGAGGTGGCTCTGAAGGTAAATGCACTTGTCATACAAGCCTGATAGCCTGAGTTTGGTCCCTAGAACCCATGGTGAAGAAGAGAACCATCTGATGAAAGTTGTTCTTTGACCTCCACACATGCATCATAGCATGCAAGCACCGGCACATGCACACCCCTGCAGGCTGTCTCTGCTGCATACTGAGTAGCCTCACTCTTTAATGGCCTGCTCCAAGGTAGGGAGAGAAATGGTTCTGATCAGTCAGTTGTTAACTCTTGTTGTCACCTCAAGGCATTGAAGGGTAACACCAGCCTTCCATCATGGTTAAAAGTGATTTATAAGCTCCCGGCTGGAGCTCATAAAGATGGCTGCAAGACCATTGCCTGAAGTTTTCTTTCAGTTGGCAGACTATTTTGTCCACAAAGTACAGCTAGATCTACCCATTCTTAGGAGAATAGAGGAAGCATCTGGAACCCAGCCTGGCACATCAGTGCAAACACAGGGACTACAGAAGCTAGCCCCTCCCTGATGAACCATGAGGCCATGCCCAAAGCTATCCATATGAGGCCCTGTGCTGGGCCCATCCACCCAGAGGCTCGAGACTGGCTTCTCAAAGCAGTTCCTTACTTACTGCTCAATCTGGGCTTCCCATTTTGCTCCTGGCTACAGCATTGGCTCCCTTGGACCACTGGTCTGCAGGTTGACTTGTCTCTATAGAACCTCAAATGCCTACTGAATGGTATACTTCAAAGCACTAGACCCCAGGGATCCTCCTACAGTCAGGTTATGCCACATCCTGAAATGCTGTTATTCACAAGTTGATGCTGATCTTGAGGTCTCTCTTTGAGGGTCGGAGAAGATAATTCTGTTGGTAAAGTGTTTGGGCCAGAAACATTGGGACCTGAGTTCAATGTTTCAAACCTATACTGAAGAATGTTAGGGATGGTGGCCTGCGTTTTTATCTCCCTGTGCTGAGGAGGTGTATACAGGAGGATACCTGGCACTTGCTGGCCAGGTAGTATAAGTAACTGTTGAGCTGCACACCGATGAGAGACCCTGGCTCCAAAGGAGTGTGATGATGTTCATGACACCCAAGGTTGTTCTCTGGCCCCTACATACATCTGCACACATGAACACTCACATGCCTTAAAGAGAGAGAGAGAAAAAGAAGAAAAGAGATCTGATATTTTCTGAACTTTCATGAAGGAGATATGTATCTGGATTGTGGAAAATGTTAAGTTCCCTGCTTCTGCCTTGAATTCCTACTGATTATCATTTTTTACTTTTCTGGAAAAAAACATCAGCTTGATAATGAATAAATCCCTTCTCTCTAATTTCATTTTACTTATTTGTAAAATAGGCTCACTCTTTGTGTCGAGGAGGTCAAGATATGTTGCTCTCTTGTGAGAGACAGGGGCCAGTTGTGAATGGTAGGCAGTGGCTGAAATACGTCACTGTCTTTGCTTTCCTTTTTGCATTCCCACTTTGAGTGGTCTTAAACCACCTTTTCACTTACTTGGGACCCTCTTCTCAGCCATGTTTTGATCTTCTTAACAAAGAGCTATATTCTTCACTCCCTGCTTGGCCTCAACTCTTCTTTTAATGTCATGGTTTATTGTTAATTGTCAACTGCTTGGGAGATGGCCTTCTAGGCGTCTCTGTTGGGGATTGTTTAAATTTCATTAACTGGGATGGGAAAACAGTCTACTGTGGGACGCAACATTCCTTGTCTGGGAACCTGGACCATGTAAGTTATTTGCCATTAGACAATCTGAGGTGACCATGTGGTGAGAGAGCAGAAACCACACTGGATGTATTCAGATGGGGAAATCAAACTTTCTTTCTATATTCAGGTTGATATGTGCTTGTGTGCCTTACTGCCCTAAGTGGCTTAAACAGTTTATAAAGTAGAAACAGTCTTGACTCTCATTTTACAGGAAATAAAAATGAGGTAGAAAAAAAACCCAAGTAGAATGTTAAGGTTATGAAGAATTAGTCAGAAGAGGTGAGATTACTTTCCTGGTATCGGTGACTTAGTCTGCCACCTCAGGGCCGTGCCAGGACACTGAGAGTTTAGAAGAAAGGAAGAGCTGGAGGAAGAGACCAGTTCCCATAATGAACAGCACAGCAATGCAGGTACCTCTGCTTCCTTCCAGTGTTCTTCCACCCTTGGATCTCTGACAGGGCATGTCTTACATTAGCGTGTTTTACCTAGACGTCATTGGGCAAAGTAAGCTGAGAGGGGCAGTCTATAGTGTTAGGGAAGTATTGGCTGGTGTAACCACCACTGTCTTCTCCCTTTCAGAAAACAGAAATGTCACATCAGGGAGCACAGCCCAAGCTACTGGACCAATCTGCACAAATGAAGATTTTAAAAGTGAGTTTGATCATGCTTCAAATAGCATACTGTCTTTGTTTTCTTTTAACAATTTTAAAGATTGATTTATGGTATGAACAATTTGCTTGTATGTCTATCTGTATATCATGTGCATGCCTGGTGCCCACAGAGGCTAGAAGTTGGCTCCTCTGGGACGGAAGGTATGGACAGTTTTGAGCCTCCATTGTGGGTGCTGGGAATTGAACTCGGGTCCTCTGCAATAACAAGTGCTTTTAATATCCAAGCCATCTCTCCAGCTCTGTTTCTTGATTTTATAAACCTTTTCCTTTCTCAAAAAATGAACATTTTTGACATCCAATAATATGTCAGACTATTCACTTATCATGATCACTTTAGCAATTAAATAAATGTTAACACTCAAATTTATGTGTCATTAGGCGTCAGGGTAGAATATTTGACCCCTTGTCCGAGTGCTTGCCTCTCCATTTGGAAATGACGAAATTGGTAGGGAATTGATTATAACATAGGGGGTGCTATTAAGTATTGTCATGGTCTAAATATCCTAGGGGAAAGAGAAAAAAATTATATTATGATTGAACTCAAGTTTCACTTCTTACTTTGTTAAATTTGACATTTTCTTTCATTGATGCAGCCAGCAGATGGTTGAGAGCAAATGTTAAACGTGGGAGAAGTGAAGGAAGGGTGGACAAAGGTCTCCGTCTCTGCTAGCTCCTGCCAAGTCTTGCATTGCTGTAAGTGTATCTGGCTAAGGAGACGTTCTGTAAATTAGTCTTAAGCTTATGGTATACCTAGCCAACATTTCTTCCTTCCTTATTTATTGATGCTGTGGCTAGAACAGAGTCTGTGCTAAACATTTATTCTGCCACCAAATCACACTTCTAGCCCTGATCCAAGACTTAGTGCAACCATCAGCAAGGGTAGACTGTATGAAGGAATCCTTGCATGAAGCTTCATTGACTTTGTAGTCCAAGGTTCAGTGTATTTCTCATTGGAAAAGGTCACAGACTCCATAATTGGAAGCTGCATGCCAACACCTATGCCCACTGCTTCTATTTCCCAGTCGTCTTCCCCCCTATAAAGCAGAAGCAAATGATTCTCTACCTCCTGGGGCTTTTGTAAAGCTCAGGCAAAATGCAGAGTGAGGTGATTTCCTCAATACACATTTACTCTGTGGTGATTGGCCTTATCAACTTAGTCAGTGGAAGGATTTTTGCTGGATCCATAATTATAGTTTTTAGCAAGAAGCAAACTGGATATTGCGACTATCCTGTGGGAAACCTCCTCCTCCTCCTGCCCCCACCCCAACAAACAAACCAACAAACAGAAGTCCTGGAAATGTTCCTTCTAGCTGCTGGCACCCAGGTTTCAGCTCACACACTCTACATGGGCCACTGAGGAAAAACAATTCCAAAGGAAGGGGCCTGACTAGCTCAACGAATGTGCTCTTTTGCCTGTAATTTATAAAGGAATTGGTAATCTCTATTAGCTGAAGCATCTTGGAATGCAAATGTTGGCTAAGCATGTAGGTCAGTGGAGAACAGAAGGGGCAAGCTGCTTCTAGCTACCAGTCAGCACAGATTATTTGGATGGGCTTGTGCAGCCCAGACACCAAGTCCTGGTATGTCCCTGATTTCTGGGCTGTAGTGTAAGAAAAACCAGGCTTCTGGGTTCCAAACAGAGTCTAGCCATCAGTATCAGCAGAGAGCTGGAGAAACTGGAGACTTCTTTTTGCCAGCATAGGAGAGTAATCCAGTTCTCTGTCTTTTGTTTCCTAACCAAAGCTTGCCCACCCTGTAGCTTTGTTTTTCTCTATCAAAGTCTTCAGGAGAAGGTGAACTCACCCTTACTTAAAGTCTTTTTAGGGGGGCTAGAGGGACGACTTGGTGAATAAAATTTTTGCAGAGGAGACTTCCCAGAAGTTCATAGATGACTAGTTTTGCATAGTCAGCAGAAAACAAACAAACAAAACCACCCAAAGGATCCTTATCTCAAATAAGACAAAAGGCAAAGACTGACACCTGAGGTTATCCTCTGACCGCCATGCATGCACCCACACTTACACATATTGATTCACATGCACTAACATACATTAATTCATACATTGGCATGCACACATACACATACTCTCACACAGACACACACACAGACACACACACAGCCTTCTTAGATATCAAAGATGATGGGCAGACTCCAGATGCAAACAGATTAGACATCTCAAATATTATGCTGGAGACTAATTAAACGGAACCTCTCTCATCACTTCAGACACCCTCTCCTAGGCATTCCCTGGCAGCTGTGCTGGCCCACGGAGTCATGCAATGCTTCTGCACCATTTCTTGTCAGCCAGCATGCCAGAGAACTGGGTCAAGGTCAGACTTTTATTTCCCAAGTCATTTCTAATCTAGTCTCCTTGTAATGTTTTGTGTTAGATGAACTATTACTCTTTTAAGAAAACATAATACTTTCAAAGAATATGTTATACATTCTCTTTACCCTCCTTTCAAATGCAGAATTAAATAATACTTTTTACATGTATGAACCAGATTTACTTTTTCACCTCTAACAATTGATCTGCGATGTTTTAATTGGCTTCATATACTTTAAAAAAAATATCGTGAAGCCTGAGTGGATATATTTTGAGATGTTGGACTTAGGAACAAATGAATGATAAATGGACATACAAAACTTTGAAGAATAAGAATATAAGAATTTTAAATCAGCTTTCTTGAGACATGATTTCACTGTTTTTCTGGCTACTCTGAAACTCACTATGTAGCCCAGGCTAGCCTTGGATTCCCCCCTGATCCTTGTGCTTGAGTCTCCTGAGGGCTGGAATAATAGCTACAAGTGACAGTACGTGGCCCAAGACAAGTCACCTGACATTGTATGCACACACACACACACACACACACACACTCTCAAAACCCCGCCAACTGGTTGATTTTGATGGATTTTGCATTTTGTTTCTAATTTCTGGCTAGATAAAAGGATTCATGCTGCTCACCACAACCACTTATCCCTGTGTGGATCAGAGACAGCCTTTATGCCTTCTCAACAGAAGCCAAGCTAGGGAGTCACTGTTTCCCTCTCTTGAACTTTTACAAGATTTATTTAATTTTAGTCATTATTTCCCGATTTAATGTGCATTATAAGGCCCATTGAATAAAATGGAGATTAGAATCTACATATCTTGGATCCTTTATTTAAATAAGAGGAAAATTTTATAGAGGAGGCCATATGTCCCTGGAAATGTGATGCTGTAAAGTAATTCTTTATAACCCTCTTAGGGCTGGAAAGAGGGCTCACCAGTTCAAGCTGCTCTCATGGAGGGCCCAGATTCAGTTCCCAGCAACCCCTGAGAACTCACAACCACTTGTAACAACACCCATTCCAAGGATCAAGTCCTCTCTTCTGGCCTTATGCACACATGTGGTACACAGACATACATGCAGGCAAACACTCATACATATAAAATAAAAATAAAGAAGTATTTAAAAAAATCCCTCTCAATTGTGTATAGTTTAAATAATAAATTGTATAATACCCACCATATTGCATGTAGACATATCACACACACATGTGCATGTATGCACATGAAAATGTAGTTACATGAATGCATATGTATGCTTCTATGACTACAATAAAAAGTTCACTTGAAATGAGTATGTAAAATGTTACTCATTTTGTGGTTTTTCAGAAACTACATTGCAGCATGTGCTTTTCTTTTTCCTTTTATTTATCTGAGTTTCTGTGATAGGATCTCATTGCATAACTTAGACCAATAGTTCTTAACCTGTGGGCCAGATATTCTGTATACAAGAAATTTATATTGCAATTCATAACAATAGCAAATTAGAGTTATGAATTAGCAATGGAATAATTTTATGGTTGGGGAGTCACTCCAGAGTGTAAAACTGTATTAAAGGTTCATAGCATTAGGAAGTTTCAGAACCATTGGCTTAGACTGATCTCAAACTCATAATCTTCCTGTCTCAGCTTCACTAGTGCCAAGATTGACATGTGTCTCTAGCCTTGCTTTCTTTCTGACTTTACGCCATATTTGTTTTGTCAAAAAGTATATGGCGTCAAACTAGTTTGATAGGACTGAGGGAGGTAGCTCAGTGGCTAAAATGTTTGCTGTGTGGGGCCCATGTGAGGACCCATGTTTGAATCTCTAAAACCTACATAAAAGCCAGGCACAATGTGTAGTGCATTTGGGTGACCTCAGCACGCCTGTGAAGAATCAGAAGATGGAGATAGGAGACGAGCCAGACACTCAGCAGCCTGTGTGCTCAGCAGTGTGGAAGGTGAGAGCCAGCACCAGAAGTTGTTCTCTGACCAGGTGTTGTGACCTGGGAAATGTGCATCTGTGCTCACACTCAGGAACATGTGTGAGCATTGCACACACACTCACACACACATATATACTCATCCACATACACACACATATACACACACACTCATACATATAAACACATATACACCCACATATATACACATATACACATTCACACAAGAACACATGTATACACACATATGCATACCCTCACATGCCTATACAAATATATTCACACACACGCATACACATAGACACACTCACAATACACCTGCCCATACACACATATATGTTTGGTGGTGGATTAGGTGGCGAACAGTACAAAGTTAACTGGATGAATCACAGATTGTTGGCCCATCTGATTTCCATTTCTTGGCTATTCACTAAGAGCACATCTTCAAAAGCAATGCTCTTGACTGTGTAAAGTGGTTATACTAATTTAATGTATTAATCTCCTTTAAATTGAACAGAAATCCTGGCCAGCTTAAGCACAGGTTTAGAGATCACTGCCCGATTTTCTCACTAATCTTTGAAAGAGACAGTGTAATTAAGCAATAGGTATCAGTGAGAAAGGGTGGAGCCTAGACCCTGAATATTTGAGAAGGTATACTGGGTGGGGCTGAGTTTTGGGAAGTGTTACTCTTCTGATCAATTACACTCGGGCTTCTGCCAAAGCATCTTGAGTGACATTCCCTGGCTTTAAGAACGCCACAGATTTGGGTGTCAAGTTTGGAAATCCAAACACCTAAAATCTAGAAAAAAAACACGAGTAGTCCACATTTTCCATCTTTGAAATGTAGCTTAGTTCTTTTTTAAAAAAATTGTTATTTTTAAAGGATTTTAAATTATCTATCTTTATCTCTATCTCTATATAAAGAGAGGGGGAGAGAAAGGGAGAGGGAAAGAAGGATGGGAAGGAGATGGGGGAGGAAAGGAGAGAGGGGAGGCGGATTGACAAATCACTGGAAGACCACCTTTGTTGGATGCTGGGAATAAAACTTGGGTCCGCTGCAAGAGCTGTAGCTGTTCTTTATCACGGAGCCATTTCTACAGCCCCTCGTTTATTCTTTCAAGTCTCTTGCACATGTACACAGTGTCTTTTAATCAAAGTCTTTACCTGTCTTACCATCATCCATCTCCCACCAAATCCCTCTGCCCAAGTCCTCTGCTTTCCTGTTTGATTATTTTTGTTGGGCTCTTTGCATTTGTTGTGCCTGCGTTAGCAAGAAGGGTGCTTATTTATTTAAGGTTATGATTTATAACCATAAATACATTTGTAATAAAGGGTGTTATTTATAACCTTTAACTGCTCCTGAGGGAGGCTGGAAATTTAGGAATAATTTGCTCATGACGGATTATTGGCTTGACTGGCTCTGCCTTGGGCGGGTCTTCTGCAGGTAACCACTGCTACTGTGAGCTCTGAATGCAACAGTTGCATAGATCAATGTAAGAATTCAAACGGGGACTCCCACATCTAAGTCAAACCCTCTGTGAGATTCTTAGTTTTAAAATGGGGTGGGAGAGAGAGAAAAAGGGAGTTGAGGCAAAGGAGGAGGGGAAGGGGACAGGGTGGGAAGGAGGGCAGAGCAGGCTCTAGGAGAAAGCAGGGAATAAATCTGCAACCGTAAAGAGCCACTTACTGTTACTCAGACAAGTTCAGGCATCTATGAGATTCAGGAGAGATAATAAACAAGGTGAGATATTTCTCAGAGAGTCCTTTGTAGAGTAAATGTACACAGGAAGTTTTCCTGAGAAGAAAGACTCAAGATACAAAATACATTGCTCAATATTTTTTTTTACATCTAATAACATTTCCAGTCGTGTTTTTATTTTTTTGTAGAGATGTCACTGCTCCTAGAAGGCAGTGAATGTGTTATTAAGTCTGTAAGCACCTTTTCAGGAACGGCTTCTGTTTTAACTGTAGCTACATTTACAAAGAAAATGTAATTGAACAGTTAGGTTTTTATGTATTTACCATCAATCTGACCTACAGTAGAGACAGGCTGCAGACACTGCCTTGTGCCTGTAATCCTGGAGGCTGGAAGACCAGGATTTGAAGGCTAGCCTCAGTTGCACAGTGAGTTTGAAGTCAGCCTGAGCTACATATATTTTAATGGGACCATCAGAATCTTGAGCTAGACTTCAACTTAGGGCACTGGGGAGATGCTTCACCAGGGAGATGGCTCATGCAAGGATGAAGACCTGAGTTCAGATCCTTGGCACCCATTTAAAGCCAGGCATGGCTGCATGTGCCTGTCACCCCATCATAGGACAAGAGAACCAGGGGATCCTGAGAGTGCCTTGGCCAATTAAACTAGCCCAAAAGTTGTACTTCCAGCTCAGTGAAAGAGGCTGCCTTCAGAGAACAACCCAGAGAGTGACAGAGGATATCCTGCACTAGCCTAGCAATGTGCACACTAATACTTACATGTGGGCAACACACACACACACACATACACACACACGCACACACACACACACACACACACACACCATGTAGCACTCACCACAGAGCATGCACACAGACACACGGGCACACAGACACACCCCACACCCCCACACAAGAACCTGTCCTTCTTGGATATTGTCTTGGTAATGACGTGAGATAACCCAAAGCTACCAGTGTTCACATCTAAAGAGATGTAGCCACAGACACAGCCTGATGACTCCTTGTGTTATTATACACATATAGCATCTTCCTTGGAGAATCAAATTCTAATTAAGGAAGGCTGGAATTTCTGCAGGTGAGGCCCTCTAGAAAGCTCCTAAGATGAAATTTCATCAACTGCAACTCCTCGGCGGCCTGGCATTATTAACAAGATCATGATGAAGGATACAGTAGAGCAGCTTAAAGATAAATGAGGGCGACAGCTTCCCCTCTGTGTGTGAGAGCTGCTACTTGATACTCCAGAGCCACCATGGTGTATCTAATGATGTCCTGGTGGGCACAAGCTCTCATCCACTGGACAAAGCTTGTCGGGGAGGAGGAGACACAAGCATAATTACTGTCTTTTGGGTTTGGTTTGGTTTCTTGCTTGCCCTTTTGAAGGTACAAATTGTCCTTATAAGAGATAATATGTTTAGGACCTAGCCTTCAGGATTATTTGCATATCCTGGGGCAATTATTTACCATACTAGACCAAATCTCTATTTCCATTAGTCATACTGAATACAACTGATGGCACCAATCTGAGAGGGTCTGGTGACAGCCAGCTGGGGTGGTACCCATGCTAATCTGCATACAGAAAATGCTTAAGTTTCTGAGAATGTGTTAATGATTTTTAATGGGTTTGAGTGGGTTTTTTGAATGTATGGACACAGCACACATGTCCTGCTTACAGATGCCAGAGGAAGAAGGCACCTGATAACCTGGAACTGGAGTTACAAATGGCCATGAGAGGTCATGTGGGTGCTGAGAACCAAACCAGGGTCCTCTGCAAGAGCAAGCCTTCTAACGCTGAGCTGTCTCTTCACACTTGCTAGTTTATCTCCCATACCTTGAAAATAAGAATTTGTTTGCAGGTAAGAGTATACTATACCTAGCATTCACTGGCCGGTGTCCACTCCCACTAATAGATATTATCCTTGAGAAGTTTGCCCACAACTTGATTTTGTGAAGTCCAGACTATACTCAATCTGGCAACCCTTCTGTCTCTGCCTTCATGACACTGGGAGAAGAAGAACATACCACCATGCCAGTTGAGGGGAGCATGCATTCTGACTGGTTTTCAATATCCCATTTCCGTACCCTCAATAGGTTATGCTTATGGTGAAGACATGCCAACACAGAATCCTTCCTTAGCTAGCTTCAGTAAAACCTCAAGCATTTATGAAGGACAGATTCCTGTGGACAAAAGGAATCACAAACTAATTGGTGTCAAGCTCTGTCCCAGCACTCAAGTACTGGAAGGTCAGCCTACCAAGGTCCTGGCATGTGCCCCACACCCTCAGGCTGTTATCAATCCAGGAGCCCAGGAAAAGCCCCAGCTGCTGTTTCCAGGTATCCCAAAAGCTTTAATTAACATGCATGCCTGTGACTGGTATACGGAAGACTTGTCTACAGTAACAGAATAGCAAGAGGGGATCATTCCCTGGAGAGCAGTGCACTGGACAGAATACAGACATCCTGGCTTTGGATTCTTTATTTTTTAATTTGAGACAGAGGCTCTGTAGTTAAGCCTGACATCCTGGCGATCCTCCTGCCTCACTCTGAGTGCTGTGGTTATAGGTTAGAGTGGTTTGTATAAAAGATATGGCAGGAGGGTGATGAATCCATTATGAATGAAGAAACATATCCGCTGCTGAAATGGGCACCAACAAGCTG
Source organism: Grammomys surdaster (assembly GCF_004785775.1). Lineage (NCBI taxonomy): Eukaryota > Metazoa > Chordata > Mammalia > Rodentia > Muridae > Grammomys > Grammomys surdaster. The sequence goes on along the minus strand of NW_021620449.1, from coordinate 647,154 downwards.
GCCACTCAATATAGCATGGCAACCTGAGTGTCAGGTCGCAGCCTGACTTGGTGGTATGTGTCTGTGCGAGTCCTCTGGTCCATTTCCTCATCATTGATGGGATGTAAATTAAAGTGCTCGCACTGTGGATCAGTTTGAGATCACTTATGATCGCATAACATTCGTAAGGCTTAGACGTAAACTTCATAGAGTTCAGGTACAATGTCCTTATTAGGACAATTAAGGGCTAATGCATTGAGATAAACTTCTTAGACTCTTGGAAGTCATTTTCCACTCAAGTATCTCTTCTTTCGCTTACATCTGAGAATATTCCGTGCTGACATTCAGTACCTCAGACTCATCAAAGATTCCATTTGTGAACGGAAGTGGATACCAGCTGTAGCCAAAATGGAAACTTTAATAATGGCTTTAAATAACAGATACATTTGCTACTAACTGTGATAACATCAAGCCTGAACAAAATTTGATACTAAGTCATTTTAAAACTGTTTTTCCTGATATAAACTGGATTTTCTTGGAGTCTATTGAAGTTCATCTATATCAGTACCATTCAGCAGATTAAAAAATAGCCTGGAGGACATTAAAAATGTTTTGCTAGTATTTGGCTATCCAATTATTTTAGAAGTAACGTTTCCTCTGTTTCTTGACTCTAATTCCCTTCAGAAGCAGCTTCTTAGTCTTTTCCCCATTGCTTACCCCATACTTGCCAAACAGAACAACACCTGCTTGAAGCAAGTGTGTATAATAAACAGTTTGTCTTGCACAGCAGTGTTCACAAATAAAGCAGAGCTCCCTCCTGACCTCAGATAACTTCTTTCTAAAGAGTAGGACCAGACTTTACCAAGTAGAGGAAGCAAAGGACACCAGCATGCTTCTGTGTCGAGAAAACAGACATGAAGGCTAGGGTAGAAAGTGCTGCCATCCCTGCCTCAGTTTCCCAACTTCTAGGATGATTTAGAGTCCTGTGATATTACCAGATATTTTGGGGCGCCCCAGTAGTGTCACCACATGCTACTGAGGAAATCGAGGATCCTTTTGAAGTTCTTAGTCTTGTTAATAAGGCAATCTAAGAATAGAGTCAATAGGAAGCTCAAAGACAATTTTATTAATTTAACAGAAAACCCCCGAGCACACAAACTGTAAATCTGAACACTACAGAGGAGAAAGATAGAGAAGAGACAAAGAACCATGGTTTGTTAGTTAAGTTGACATCAAGGTGACCCTCTTGGGGGCAAGCAGCCACACAGTAGTGGGCAGAGCTTTGGGGAAAGTGAAGCTGCCTCAGATACCTTAGACACTAGCCAACACCTAAGATAAAAAGACAGAAGAGAAGTGAAAAGCTGTATCTTCTTTATTAGGACTCAGAACACACCCAACAGAACATCATGGTGGTTCTGGAGCAACTGCACTGACCGTGGAGATTCTAGGAAGGAAAATATATTTCATTCGAGGGATAATTATTCCTCCCATCTCTTTGACCTGGCTTAATGAGAGCTCACTTTCCTGGGGGATGGACAATTGGGTGATTGACTCGCCCAACTGGATTAACTTTTAGGGGAGACAGTGTTATGCCTCCACCTAGAGGTAGATTCCAGTCTTTCCTGGGACCCCAAAAGAATGTGTAAAAGTCCAGTTTGGATTATTTTGGGAAGCAAAGCATGAAGCAAATTTAACTTGAGTTCCAGCAGACACTAAGCAGCGTCTTTTCAGATGAGTGATTTGTATTCTACTACATTATCAAGAGGCTTTGTAGCCTCTTTCAGATCTGCCTGGATCCATTGAGTTCTATTAACAGAAGCATGGGAACCCTGATGAGTGAGTCACCTAGACCAAATCTGCAAAGTCTCTTCCGTGTGGGTCACATTTCCCAGCATTCTCAAAAGATCTGTATGCTTTTTGCTTTTGTCCTTAGAAGCCAATGTTTAATGTTTTTGAATTAAACTACCATATACATGTTTTGCATCTGTACCAAACTGCCTTTCTGTTTTCTGACAAGGTTCTAGATACAGGATGTGCCCTTCCCCTTGATGGTAGCAAAGAGATTTGGCCCAAAATTACAACCTGGAACCTGCAATTATACACGTAGATAGTTGCTGCATCACTTTACCATGACTACCAAGAACAAAACTACAGTCTGACACTGTCATTTGTGTTAATGACTGAGGGCATGCAGCCAGCCACAGAGTACCTCATCAACCAAAGGTGGTACAAAATTGAGAATCTAAATGAGTTGGCTCTTGAATGGTTTGAAAACAAAAGAACATTTTGCCAATAATGTAATATTCCACCTTGGCTATGAAAAATACTTGGGAGCCTCTTTCTTTTGGAACTTCAGAGTCATGAGAGATTTGTAATAGATGCTGTGATAGAAGAAGGACACTGAGGTGGGTCACCACCCAGGTTAGAGATGAGGCAGCTACTGCTCATCACAGTAATTTCAGTTTTCCAAGCAGGAGTGGGATATCGTATTCCACTTAAAAATTTTACATCTATTTACTTATTTATTTATTTGCTTATTTGTGTTATTTATTCATTTAGTTATTCACTCATTTTGTGTGTGTGTGTGTGTGTGTGTGTGTGTGTGTGTGTATAACATACACGTGGAAGTCAAAGAATCAAGATTTGATTCTCTACTTTTCTACCTGTACTATGTGGGTTTCCCAGGGATCAAACTCAGGTCATCCATCAGGTTTTATATGCTAAACTATTCTTCTGTTCCCCAGATTCCTATCCTTAGTTGATAGATTGCCACACAGACTGGTCAATTTGGTGTTCTGTGGGCAAGATTTCTTAGTGAATAGGAAGGCAAGATGGCAGTCACTTCCATGGTTTCCTAGAGCTGAAAGCCATTCTCATGAGAATTGTTATTCCTCATTCATTGTGCTCCTGGCATTATCCTTGTTAGTCATTCCTGCTTGAAGAATGGCTGTGCAGGCTTTTCCTTTCTTAAGATTCAGCTATAAAATAATCTCTGTCTTATACACATGCACGAGTGCATGGACTCACACACATATATGAGAAAATGACAAAGAAGGAGAGAGGGAGCATGTGTGCCCAGGAAGGGTGCTTTTCAAGGTTGCTGATCACTGTAGAGAAAAGTCTGTGACTTAAAGATCAGAAAGGGAACAGGTCCCCAGTGCAAGACCGATCCTTACAATACGAACAACCAGAAAAACCTTGGTCCACTCTACCTAAAAAGCCAGAAGAGCAGAATGGCAAGGCCAAGCAAACCAACTGCACTATGACACCCGGAGCTGCTTTTATTTGTATGCCAGAAATTAAAGGCTGAGGAACTACATACATATATAGCTCACCCTAACCAATCCAGGACTCATTCCAAACGGAGATTCCAGTGGCTCATTTTTTTTTAATGCTGTTGGTGGTTCTGCTGGTCATGATATGTCTGTTGCTCAGTGAAGTATACTATGTAAGTCTATTTACTTTCTCCTTTGGTCTAAAGGGTGAATTCTCTATTGACCACTCAACTGTCTGCTGGCCCCAGGAATCACTTCCCTTTATCTTCCGTTTTGGCTTAGAAGAGATTGATATGCAAGAAAAAAAATTCTGTTATTTTAGCCCTATTGGAATTTACTTATAGTATATGATATTACCAACTTTTTAATAAGTGTTCTTTTAAAAATGAATTTAGGATTTGAAAGTGCCATGGCCACAATAAAAGAACATGCTGGCATTTGGACAACAAATTGTGTTTAATGATTAAAGCTTTGTGGTAAGAATACTATAATGTGGACATTTAGAAGCTATGCAGGTGGCCTTTTTTTACGAAAAGACAATTTAGAGTAAATCATGCCCAATTAAATACTTACAAAATGTAGAACTCAGTATGCCAAAATAAAATTATTAGTTAAAAAAGTCACCTCTGGAAGAGTAAGGGAAACACATGGGCACAGTACACACTCTACTGTTAACCTGCACCTTCAGTTCCTAAAGCAAATTTTGGATGGTCTTACTAATTACTTACTTTATGAAGTAATCTTACTATTTTCAGTATATAGTTGTCAGCCTTTGTCCACAGGTTCCCATTTAGTATTTCCCATAGTTTCAGTCACCTACAGCTAATTAAAGTACAGATGGAGGAATCCCGAAAATACGTAATTCATACAAATTTAAATTGTCTCCTGTTGTGAGCGGAGAGACACAGACTGATAACTTCTACATCCTGTCTCCAGTGGCCAGTATGTCTGTCTGTCCCTGTCAGTTCCTGCTAGGAGATCTAGTGTTGTGGGGGTTCATGATCTGTGACCATTGCTCTAGTTCACTTTCCGATGCTGTGATAAAACACTGACCAAAAGCAACAAGGGAAGGAAAGAGTTGATTTCAGCTCACAGGTTACACACAGTTCATCATCTAGGAAGGTAGGGCAGGCACTCAAGCAGGAGATTGAAGCAGGATCCATGGAGGAATGCTGCTTATTGACTTGCTTCAAGACTCATGTTCACCTACCCTCCTGTATAGCACAGGAGTCCCTGCTTTGGGAATGGCACCATCTACAGTGGGCTGGGCCTTTCAAAATGAATTTAGCAATCAAAAATTGCCTTAGCCTTAGCAATCAAGAAATGGCTTTAGGCCAATCTGATGAACACAATTTCTCCGTTGAGTTTCCCTCTTCCTAGTACGTCAAGCTGACAACCAAGATTATCCATGACAGCAAGCAACCCACGTTTGACTAAGACCCAAGCCAAAGTGCAAGAGCTGTAAGGCCTGAGATTTGGACAGGCCAAATGGAAGTCGTGAAGTGTTTCTTTCAAATGCAATGAGCAAAGATATAGACCTACTAAGGTCATTATGCTGATGTTGCCAAGGTACCCCAAGATGCACAGTAAAGGGACTCCTCTATTTATGCTATTTTTTAGGAAAGAAAAAGAAGCTTCTGGTGGTTATCCTGCAGAAGGTAACCTCCTCATGGTGCATAGACAGAGAGAGGAGGAGAAAGGCATCTTCTCTGTGGGTGGAAACCATGAACAGAAGTCATGTTCCTTGTGACAGACACATATCTGAGAAAGCATTCAGCCTAATGATGACTCCAACCAGAGAGCCCCAAAATGTTTGACAGCAATCCCTTTAGAACAAAGGAGCCATGCTGCACAGAGGGAGAAGGAGGCTTTAAAGGACTCACAGTATAAAACGAGCGGCAGAAGCTTTGTCTGCTGATAAAGCCAATGCTCTGTTTCTGGCTGAGGTGATACGTTGTGGTCATGGCTGTTTACACATTAAGTTCTATCATGGGTGTGAGTCTAAGGCAGGGATGCTGAGGATACCAATTCTACGGGGTGCAGACTGCCTGCGGTTTCAACTGTCTAGTACTCATCTTGGAGTGAATCCTCCAAAGGTGGGGGTGGGAAATGCCTCTCCTCTTTCTTGCAAAGATAAATTTCTACTAAAATCAATGACATTACCATAAACAAAATATCAGTTCGCTCTTTTCTGCTCACCCTCAATAGAGATGAAATAGTGGTGACCCCAAAATAATTGGTTTTTAGAAAGAGATATAGACTAATTTTATCTTAGCAATAGGCACTGCCATGTGCTGTTATTTGTAAAATAAACAAATTTGAAAACAATAATGCTTCCATTTACTGTTTGAGATAGATTTTTGTATATTGAGTAACTTCTAGAAAAGAGGAAATCAGCCCTTCTACCCACAGGCATGGACAGAGAAAAACATAAGGTGAGGGTTTGGGGAAAAGAGAAGATGCAACAGAGAAAAACAGTTCTGCATGTTCAGAACCTGTAGAATCTGCATCTACACCCCCACTGCCATATATCTGCTCCATCCTCCTAACCACAGCATGTACACATACACAAACACACACACACACACACACACACACACACACACACACACACATACACACACGCATCTGGCACCCTGCAGTCTTCAGTACCATGAGCTCCATTTGACTTAGGCTTCAGAAACTAAGAGCAGCTGAGGGAGCCAGAAAGTATCTAAGGGAGCAGAAGAAATTAGAAGAGGAAAGTCACGGATGAGCCTGATTATCACAGTGGTGCTGGCATTTAGGGTTAACTGCTCAGAGATTAGCCCAGCACCCTGTCTGTCTCTAGGAAACTGCTTGAAGGATCCTAGGACGAAGAATGGGAAGGTTTGTGTGGGACACAAGTTCTTCAGAATGGTCACTGAGTGTTTTGACATAAAAATAAAGAGCCACCTCAAATTAAAATGAGCCAAAACCTGAAATTCTATATCAGGCCACGTGTGTCCATGTTGTTGATAAATGTAGGGAGATTTCAAACTAATTCAAACATAAAATGCCTGACAATACTCTTTTATTTCTTTGTCTCTCTCTCTGCATCTTTGTCTCCCTCCGTCTCTGTTTCTGTCTCAGTGTCTCGCTCTATCTTAGTCTCTGCCTCTTTATGTCTCCCTGTCTCTGCCTCTTATCTCTCTCTTCTGTTTCTATCTCTGTCTCTCTCTGTCTCTGTGTCTCCCTCCCTCCCTCCCTCCCTCCCTCCCTCCCTCCCTCCCTCCCTCCCCCCCCCCTCTCTCTCTCTCTCTCTCTCTCTCTCTCTCTCTCTCTCTCCCCCTGTGTCTGTCTGTCTCTCTGTCTTTGTCTCTGATTCTGTCTCTCCCCATGAAGTATCGGGGATCCAACTCAGGAGCTAACGCATGCCAGTCACATCTCTTTCTAACATAGAATTGAATCTCCCACAGCACAGAATAAACAAAACAAAAACAATAATAAAAATCAGACCAACAAAACAAACTTGGTTTAAGAACAGAACTGCTGTCAGTTGCTCTAAAACCTGGCTTCTTTGGTGACATCATTTTCTCAGAGTGAGCTATCGGTGCAATTACAGGCAAAAGTACTTTCTTATCACGTACAAAGTGATGGCAGATTAGTTTATAGATACCAAGAAGCTTTTCAGTCAATCCAATAAAAAGAACAGACTTTATTGTCCATCATCCTGAATAGAGTCCCCAAACAATATCAAAAGTAGATTGCATTTTCCTTATTGGGAACCTCAGACACTGTGCTGTTATGTAACACATCTTCCCAATCAGGGATCTCAAATATTCAAATCAGACACACTCCGAATCTATGCTTGGTGGATGGGAAAGGACTAAGAGATTCAGAGTTGGTCCCAAAGAACACTAGGGGAAAATTTGATTCTGTAACCCTATTGATTGCAAAAGTTGTCTAACAGAACTGATAAGAAGTAAATGTATGTCAAACCACAAGTATTTCAAGCACCCAACATGGCATATCCAAGTGAAGCAATGTGTGTGTGTGTGTGTGTGTGTGTGTGTGTGT